>NC_053398.1:90805088-90892635 GCF_905171765.1 Bufo bufo | reverse complement strand
GGGCCCGAGCTGCTTTGGGTGCCACCCCGCTGTGAACATGCTTCATCCTCATCCTTCTCCACCTCCTCCTCATCCTCGTCCTCCTCGTCCTCCAGTAGTGGGCCCTGTCTGGCCACATTTGTACCTGGTCTCTGCTGTTGCAAAAAACCTCCCTCTGAGTCACTTCGAAGAGACTGGCCTGAAAGTGCTAAAAATGACCCCTCTTCCTCCTCTTCCTCCTGGGCCACCTCCTCTTCCATCATCGCCCTAAGTGTTTTCTCAAGGAGACATAGAAGTGGTATTGTAACGCTGATAATGGCGTCATCGCCACTGGCCATGTTGGTGGAGTACTCGAAACAACGCAACAGGGCACACAGGTCTCGCATGGAGGCCCAGTCATTGGTGGTGAAGTGTGTCTGATCCGCAGTGCGACTGACCCGTGCGTGCTGCAGCTGAAACTCCACTATGGCCTGCTGCTGCTCGCACAGTCTGTCCAGCATATGCAAGGTGGAGTTCCACCTGGTGGGCACGTCGCATATGAGGCGGTGAGCGGGAAGGCCGAAGTTACGCTGTAGCGCAGACAGGCGAGCAGCGGCAGGGTGTGAACGTCGGAAGCGCGAACAGACGGCCCGCACTTTATGCAGCAGCTCTGACATGTCGGGGTAGTTGCGAATGAACTTCTGCACCACCAAATTCAGCACATGCGCCAGGCAAGGGTTGTGCGTCAAACTGGCTAGTCCCAGAGCTCCAACGAGATTTCGCCCATTATCGCACACCACCAGGCCGGGCTTGAGGCTCACCGGTAGCAACCACTCGTCGGTCTGTTGTTCTATACCCCGCCACAACTCCTGTGCGGTGTGGGGCCTGTCCCCCAAACATATGAGTTTCAGAATGGCCTGCTGACGTTTACCCTGGGCTGTGCTGAAGTTGGTGGTGAAGGTGTGTGGCTGACTGGATGAGCAGGTGGAAGAAGAGGAGGAGGAAGCTGAGTAGGAGGAGGAGGAGACAGGAGGCAAAGAATGTTGCCCTGCGATCCTTGGCGGCGGAAGGACGTGCGCCAAACAGCTCTCCGCCTGGGGCCCAGCCGCCACTACATTTACCCAGTGTGCAGTTAGGGAGATATAGCGTCCCTGGCCGTGCTTACTGGTCCACGTATCTGTGGTTAGGTGGACCTTGCCACAGATGGTGTTGCGCAGTGCACACTTGATTTTATCGGACACTTGTTTGTGCAGGGAAGGCACGGCTCTCTTGGAGAAGTAGTGGCGGCTGGGAACAACATACTGTGGGACAGCAAGTGACATGAGCTGTTTGAAGCTGTGTGTGTCCACCAGCCTGAATGACAGCATTTCATAGGCCAGTAGTTTAGAAATGCTGGCATTCAGGGCCAGGGATCGAGGGCGGCTAGGTGGGAATTTACGCTTTCTCTCAAATGTTTGTGAGATGGAGAGCTGAACGCTGCCGTGTGACATGGTTGAGATGCTTGGTGACGCAGGTGGTGGTGTTGGTGGTACATCCCATGTTTGCTGGGCGGCAGGTGCCAACGTTCCTCCAGAGGCAGAGGACGAGGACGAGGCCGAGGCGGCGGCAGCAGCAGCAGAAGAGGCCGAGGCGGCGGCAGCAGCAGAAGAGGCCGAGGCGGCAGCAGCAGAAGAGGTAGCAGGGGGAGCCTGAGTGACTTCCTTGTTTTTAAGGTGTTTACTCCACTGCAGTTCAAGCTTTGCATGCAGGTGCCTGGTCATGCAGGTTGTGCTAAGGTTCAGAACGTTAATGCATCGCTTCAGGCTCTGATGGCACAGCGTGCAAACCACTCGGGTCTTGTCGTCAGCACATTGTTTGAAGAAGTGCCATGCCAGGGAACTCCTTGAAGCTGCCTTTGGGGTGCTCGGTCCCAGATGGCGGCGGTCAGTAGCAGGCGGAGTCTCTTGGCGGCCGGTGTTTTTGCCCACTGCTCCCTCTTTTGCTACGCTGTTGGCTCGGTCTCACCACTGCCTCTTCCTCCGAACTCTGAAAGTCAGTGGCACGACCTTCATTCCATGTGGGGTCTAGGACCTCATCGTCCCCTGCATCGTCTTCCACCCAGTCTTGATCCCTGACCTCCTGTTCAGTCTGCACACTGCAGAAAGACGCAGCAGATGGCACCTGTTTCGTCATCATCAGAGACGTGCTGAGGTGGTATTCCCATGTCCTCATCATCAGGAAAAATAAGTGGTTGTGCGTTAGTGCATTCTATCTCTTCCACCACTGGGGAAGGGCTAGGTGGATGCCCTTGGGAAAGCCTGGCAGCAGAGTCTTCAAACAGCATAAGAGACTGCTGCATAACTTGAGGCTCAGACAGTTTCCCTGATATGCATGGGGGTGATGTGACAGACCGATGGGCTTGGTTTTCATGCGCCATCTGTGCTCTTTCTGCAGAAGACTGGGTGGGAGATAATGTGAACGTGCTGGATCCACTGTCGGCCACCCAATTGACTAATGCCTGTACCTGCTCAGGCCTTACCATCCTTAGAACGGCATTGGGCCCCACCAAATATCGCTGTAAATTCTGCTGGCTACTGGGACCTGAGGTAGTTGGTTCACTAGGACGTGTGGCTGTGGCAGAACGGCCACGTCCTCTCCCAGCACCAGAGGGTCCACTAACACCACCACGACCATGTCCACGTCCGCGTCCCTTATTAGATGTTTTCCTCATTGTTCCCGTTCACCACAATTTTGAGAATGGCAAATTTGGGAATAGTTTTTCAACCCAGAACAAAAAGTGTTCTTTTACGGTCACTACAAATAACTTGACCAGCTAAAACAGTACAGATTTGGTTGAATAGAAATGTGAGGCCTATTTTTTTTTTGCGCTGTGTGACAGGTATAGGTTTAATCACAGAATCAGACTTCTATCTGCACGGTAGCGTGTGTCTTAGGTTTTTCTGAATGACACTATCAGCACCTTCAATGTAAGATATCCTTTTTGGGATAGATTTCAAGTAGGCCTCAAATACCAGAAACTAGTTATTTTGAGAATGGCAAATTTGGGAATAGTTTTTCAACCCAGAAAAAAAAATGAGCTTTTACGGTCACTACAAATAACTTGACCAGCTAAAACAGTACAGATTTGGTTGAATAGAAATGTGAGGCCTGTTTTTTTTTGCGCTGTGTGACAGGTATAGGTTTAATCACAGAATCAGACTTCTATCTGCACGGTAGCGTGTGTCTTAGGTTTTTCTGAATGACACTATCAGCACCTTCAATGTAAGATATCCTTTTTGGGATAGATTTCAAGTAGGCCTCAAATACCAGAAACTAGTTATTTTGAGAATGGCAAATTTGGGAATAGTTTTTCAACCTAGAACAAAAAATGTGCTTTTACGGTCACTACAAATAACTTGATCAGCTAAAACAGTACAGATTTGTTTGAATAGAAATGTGAGGCCTGTTTTTTTTTGCGCTGTGTGACAGGTATAGGTTTAATCACAGAATCAGACTTCTATCTGCACGGTAGCGTGTGTCTTAGGTTTTTCTGAATGACACTATCAGCACTTTCAATGTAAGATATCCTTTTTGGGATAGATTTCAAGTAGGCCTCAAATACCAGAAACTAGTTATTTTGAGAATGGCAAATTTGGGAATAGTTTTTCAACCCAGAACAAAAAGTGTGCTTTTACGGTCACTACAAATAACTTGACCAGCTAAAACAGTACAGATTTGGTTGAATAGAAATGTGAGGCCTGTTTTTTTTTGCGCTGTGTGACAGGTATAGGTTTAATCACAGATTTTGACTTGTATCTGCACGGTAGCGTGTGTCTTAGGTTTTTCTGAATGACACTATCAGCACCTTCAATGTAAGATATCCTTTTTGGGATAGATTTCAAGTAGGCCTCATATACCAGAAACTAGTTATTTTGAGAATGGCAAATTTGGGAATAGTTTTTCAACCCAGAACAAAAAGTCTGCTTTTACGGTCACTACAAATAACTTGACCAGCTAAAACACTACAGATTTGGTTGAATAGAAATGTCAGGCCTGTTTTTTTTTGCGCTATGTGACAGGTATAGGTTTAATCACAGAATTAGACTTCTATCTGCACGGTAGCGTGTGTCTTAGGTTTTTCTGAATGACACTATCAGCACCTTTAATGTAAGATATCCTTTTTGGGATAGATTTCAAGTAGGCCTCATATACCAGAAACTAGTTATTTTGAGAATGGCAAATTTGGGAATAGTTTTTCAACCCAGAACAAAAAGTGTGCTTTTACGGTCACTACAAATAACTTGACCAGCTAAAATAGTACATATTTGGTTGAATAGAAATGTCAGGTCTATTTTTTAGGCGCTGGGTGACAGGCTCAACTTGCCCCTGATGTAGTATATGGCCAAAAAATAACCACACTGTTGATGGTTAAATGCACTTGGGTGACACAGGCTCAGCCTGCACCAGATGTAGTATATGGCCAAAAAATAACCAGACTGTTGATGGTTAAATGCACTTCGGTGACACAGGCTCAGCCTGCAGCTGATGTAGGATATAGCACAAAATAACCACACTATTGATGGTTAAATACACTTGGTGATAGCTTGTGCTGGCGCACCACAAGTCACAAAATGGCCGCCGATCACCCCAGAAAAAAAGTGATCTAAAAACGCTCTGGGCAGCCTCAAAAAAGTGAGCAAGTCAATATTAGCACTTCAATGATCCACAGCTGCAGATCGATCACAGAATGAAGTCTTTTGGAGGAGTTAATCACTGCCTAATCTCGCCCTAACGTCGCAGCTGCAACCTCTCCCTATGCTTGAATCAGCAAAGTGACGTGCAGCGCAACGTGACCCAAGCTTATATAGAGGCTGGGTCACATGCTGCACTGGCCAATCACAGCCATGCCAATAGTAGGCAAGGCTGTGATGGCCTCTTGGGGCAAGTAGTATGATGCTTGTTGATTGGCTGCTTTGCAGCCTTTCAAAAAGCGCCAAGAAAGAGCCGAACACCGAACCCGAACCCGGACTTTTACGAAAATGTTCGGGTTCGGGTCCGTGTTACGGACACCCCAAAATTCGGTACGAACCCGAACTATACAGTTCGGGTTCGCTCATCCCTATCCAAGACGCATCCAGCCATCCTCTTAACCACCTCCGGACCGCCTAACGCAGATTCGCGTTCCGGAGGTGGCAGCGCTGCGCACAGTCACGCATATACGCGTCATCTCGCGAGATGCGAGATTTCGCTCAAAGCCGGCCCGCGCATGCGCATCGCGGGCTGGCAAAAGTTAAAGAACAAGTTCGTCACCAGTCTGCCAGCAACGATCATTGGCTGGCAGGCTGGCGATTTTCAAAAAATCCAATCACAAGCCATATAACAGATTATATTAGTAAATATGATTTGTTATATGGCTTCTCTGCTCCTCTGCTGGTCCTTTTCGTCGGTTGGATCCAGCAGAGGAGCAGACTGAACTGTGAGTAGCACCAAACACTTTACTGTAGCCCCAGATCACCCCCCTGCACCCCAATTAACCCTTTGATCACCCCTTTGATCGCCCCTGTCAATCACTAGTGAAAGGAAAAAAGTGATCAGTGTAAACTGTCACTTTTTTTTTTTCACTGGTATTGACTGTTAGGTTTTAGGGATAGTTTAGGCCCCTTGGTTAGGTAGTTTAGCGCGAGTTAGCGCCCAGCCCACCGCACCGCAGTCACTTATTCGCTGTTTAGCGTATCGCTAATCAGCATTTGTACTTTTATAGTATCTCTAAGTGATCAAAACTGATCACGGTCAGATCTATAATTGTATTAGTGTCACCTTAGCTCGCCGTCCACCCAAAACGCAGTGTTTGCCCGATCAGGCCTGATCGGTCGCCCACACGTGCGTTCACCCACGCCCGCCCCACCGCAGTGACAAAAAATATATATTTTTTTGATCATTGCACATTCATTTTACACGCACTGTGGCGATAAAAAAATCAGTTTTGATATTTTTTATCAACCGCAGCGGCCTCCTGTACTTCGCTAGCCTCCCCTTTGTAAGACAGGCTTGCTTTTTTTCTTGGGTAGTCTCAGGGAATACCCCTAAATTTAGTATTCCAAAATGTCAAACAGGGGGTATTCTTCTGAAGAGGCCTACAGGATTCTGACCCAGTCGGATGAGGAGTGGGAACCCTCATCTGACGAATCTAGCGGGTCAGAATATGAACCTGTAGAAAGTAGTGGCTCTCTGACCCAAAGTTTGGACGAGGAGGTGGAGGTCCCTGATAGCACCAGGCGTACCAGGCCCCGTGTCGCTAGACCACAGGTTATGCAGGATCCGCTTCAAGAGCAGCAGAGTGGGGCTGTCGCTGCCGGATCACGTGGTGAGGCATACATCAGCAGCGCAGCCCTTCCTGGACCTAGTACCAGCACTGCCGTACAACATGGTGACGTGGCGAGCACCAGAAGGGCAGTTGAAGCTGGTACGGTGGCACACAGTAGTTACCCCGTCGCAGCCACCGCACAGACAGGCCCGTAGAGCCCCTAGAATCCCTGAGGTGCTGGCAAACCCTGATTGGCAGTCACCAACTTCAGCCGCACCATTAGTTCCCCCTTTCACCGCCCAGTCTGGAGTTCGGGTTAAGACGGCTCAAATCGGTTCGGCCCTGGGATTTTTTGAGCTGTTCTTGACTGCGGAGCTCTTGGACTTAGTCGTGGCAGAGACAAACCGGTATGCCACACAATTTATATCCGCCAACCCGGGAAGCTATTATGCCCAGCCTTTCCGGTGGAAACCAGTCCAAGTTTCCGAACTTAAAATTTTTTGGGGCCTTCTCCTCAACATGGGTCTAACTAAAAAGCATGAATTGCGGTCATATTGGTCCACGAACCTGATTCATCACATGCCCATGTTCTCTGCTGCTATGTCCAGGGCACGATTTGAGGCCATCCTCCGTTTCATGCATTTTAGCGACAACACCACCTCCCGTCCCAGAGGCCACCAAGCTTTTGACCAGCTCCACAAAATTCGGCCCCTCATAGACCACTTCAACCAGAAATTTGCAGATTTGTATACCCCCGAGCAAAACATCTGCGTAGACGAATCCCTAATACATTTTACCGGGCGCCTTGGCTTCAAACAATACATCCCAAGCAAGCGTGCCCGGTATAGGGTCAAATTGTATAAGCTCTGTGAAAGGGCCACAGGCTATACCCACAAATTTCGGATCTATGAGGGAAAAGATCAGACCCTGGAGCGGGTCGGTTGCCCTGACTACCTGGGGAGCAGTGGGAAGACAGTCTGGGACTTGGTGTCACCCTTATTCGGCAAGGGGTACCATCTTTATGTGGACAATTTCTACACAAGTGTGGCCCTCTTTAGGCATTTGTTTCTAGAACGGATTTGCGCCTGTGGCACCGCGCGAACTAGTCGCGTGGGCTTCCGCCAACGGCTCGTTACCACCCGTCTTGCAAGGGGGGAGAGGGCTGCCTTGTGTAGCGAAGAACTGCTCGCGGTGAAATGGAGAGACAAGCGTGACGTTTACATGCTCTCCTCCATTCACGCAGACACGACAATACAAATTGAGCGAGCAACCCGTGTCATTGAAAAGCCCCTCTGTGTCCACGACTATAATGCGCTCATGGGAGGGGTAGACTTCAATGACCAGATGTTGTCTCCGTATTTAGTTTCCCGCAGAACCAGACGCTGGTATAAGAAGGTGTCTGTATATTTAATTCAATTGGCGCTGTATAATAGTTTTGTTCTCTACAGTAAGGCTGGGAGAACAGGATCCTTCCTCAAATTCCAGGAAGAGATCATTGAGAACCTCCTGTATCCAGGGGGTTCCGTGGCCCCATCCACCAGTGTAGTTAGCCGTCTACACGAGCGACATTTCCCCAGTGTCGTTCCTGGTACCTCAACCCAACCGTCACCCCGAAAAAGATGTCGTGTCTGTAGCAGGAGTGGAATAAGGCGTGACACCCGCTATTTCTGTCCTGACTGTCCTGACCACCCTGCCCTATGCTTTGGTGAGTGTTTCCGGAAGTACCACACACAGGTACACCTAGCATAGGGATTGCATCTCACAGGACAGGCACACAGGGCTATTAGGGCCCTTTTACTCACAGCTGCTGCAAACCTCTCCTTTTACCTGGGATAAAGTGCATAACGTACTTCGCCACATCTTTGGGCGATTTGTGCTTTGCACATTGTCCCATGGGGAAGGAGAGGTTTGTTCTATAAAGGTAAAAAAAACTAAACAAAAAAAAAAATACCGGTAAGTAAAAAAGTTAACGTTCAGTTAAAAAAGTTAAAAAAAGTTTATATGTTCTGTTCAAAAGTTAATAAATTTATTGCGTTGCGGCCTGGTTTTTTCTTTTTTGTTTTGTTTTTTTTACCTTCCAGGTGGACCAACCGATCGACTAGCTGCAGCACTGATGTGCATTCGAACAGAAGCATTGCGCTGCTGTCAGATAACACGCAAGTCGGTGTATGCGGCGCTGCAATACGAGATTTCTCCTCTGCAGTAAAAGATACGTTTGCCGAGGCATATGAGCTGAGGAGGTGGCGGTGTTCATATACTTTGGCAAACACTTTGTATATATATAAAAAAAAATCCCGGCAATGATTTATTCATCCACATCGATTGATGTGAATGGAGAAATCTGGTTTGCCAGGGCATACGAGCTAAGTGGGTATGGATGTTGGGCGGAGCTCCTATGTCCTGGCAGACGCCTTTCCCCTCCTTTTTCTTTTTTTGGCAGAGATTTTTTCATCCACATTGATTGATGCGAATGAAGAAATCTGTGCCGTTCATTTTTTTCTTTCAGCCCAGAGGCTGAACGGAAAAAAAAAATCTCATTACCCGTATGCTCAATATAAGGAGAATAGCAGAAACTCCTAATGCTGGGCATACATGTAATGATTGCGGAGACCCTCAAATGCCAGGGCAGTACAAACACCCCACAAATAACACCATTTTGGAAAGAAGACACCCCAAGGTATTCACTGAGGGGCATATTGAGTCCATGAAAGATTGAAATTTTTGTCCCAAGTTAGCGGAAAGGGAGACTTTGTGAGAAAAAAATCAAAACGATCAATTTCCGCTAACTTGTGCCAATTTTTTTTTTTCTATGAACTCGCCATGCCCCTCATTGAATAACTTGGGGTGTCTTCTTTCCAAAATGGGGTCACATGTGGGGTATTTATACTGCCCTGGCATTTTAGGGGCCCCAAAGCGTAAGAAGAAGTCTGGTATCCAAATGTCTAAAAATGCCCTCCTAAAAGGAATTTGGGCACCTTTGCCCACCTAGGCTGCAAAAAAGTGTCACACATGTGGTATCTCCGTATTCAGGAGAAGTTGGGGAATGTGTTTTAGGGTGTCATTTTACATATACCCATGCTGGGTGAGATAAATATCTTGGTCAAATGCCAACTTTGTACCATTTTTTTATACAAAGTTGGCATTTGACCAAGATATTTCTCTCACCCAGCATGGGTATATGTAAAAAGACACCCCAAAACACATTCTCCAACTTCTCCTGAATACGGAGATACCACATGTGTGGCACTTTTTTGCAGCCTAGGTGGGCAAAGGGGCCCACATTCCAAAGAGCACCTTTCGGATTTCACTGGTCATTTTTTTACAGAATTTGATTTCAAACTCCTTACCACACATTTGGGCCCCTAGAATGCCAGGACAGTATAACTACCCCACAAGTGACCTCATTTTGGAAAGAAGACACCCCAAGGTATTCCGTGAGGGGCATGGCAAGTTCCTAGAATTTTTTATTTTTTGTCACAAGTTAGTGGAAAATGATGGGTTTTTTTTTGTTTTTTTTTTATACAAAGTCTCATATTCCACTAACTTGTGACATAAAATAAAAACTTCCATGAACTCACTATGCCCATCAGCGAATATCTTGGGGTGTCTTCTTTCCAAAATGGGGTCACTTGTGGGGTAGTTATACTGCCCTGGCATTCTAGGGGCCCAAATGTGTGGTAAGGAGTTTGAAATCAAATTCTGTAAAAAATGACCAGTGAAATCCGAAAGGTGCTCTTTGGAATATGGGCCCCTTTGCCCACCTAGGCTGCAAAAAAGTGTCACACATCTGGTATCTCCGTATTCAGGAGAAGTTGGGCAATGTGTTTTGGGGTGTCATTTTACATATACCCATGCTGGGTGAGAGAAATATCTTGGCAAAAGACAACTTTTCCCATTTTTTTTATACAAAGTTGGCATTTGACCAAGATATTTCTCTCACCCAGCATGGGTATATGTAAAATGACACCCCAAAACACATTCCCCAACTTCTCCTGAATACGGAGATACCACATGTGTGACACTTTTTTGCAGCCTAGGTGGGCAAAGGGGCCCACATTCCAAAGAGCACCTTTCGGATTTCACTAGTCATTTTTTACAGAATTTGATTTCAAACTCCTTACCACACATTTGGGCCCCTAGAATGCCAGGGCAGTATAACTACCCCACAAGTGACCCCATTTTGGAAAGAAGACACCCCAAGGTATTCCGTGAGGGGCATGGCAAGTTCCTAGAATTTTTTATTTTTTGTCAAAAGTTAGTGGAAAATTATGTTTTTTTTTTTTTTTTATACAAAGTCTCATATTCTACTAACTTGTGACAAAAAATAAAAACTTCCATGAACTCACTATGCCCATCAGCGAATACCTTGGGGTGTCTTCTTTCCAAAATGGGGTCACTTGTGGGGTAGTTAGACTGCCCTGGCATTCTAGGGGCCCAAATGTGTGGTAAGGAGTTTGAAATCAAATTCTGTAAAAAATGACCAGTAAAATCCGAAAGGTGCTCTTTGGAATATGGGCCCCTTTGCCCACCTAGGCTGCAAAAAAGTGTCACGCATCTGGTATCTCCGTATTCAGGAGAAGTTGGGCAATGTGTTTTGGGGTGTCATTTTACATATACCCATGCTGGGTGAGAGAAATATCTTGGCAAAAGACAACTTTTCCCATTTTTTTATACAAAGTTGGCATTTGACCAAGATATTTATCTCACCCAGCATGGGTATATGTAAAATGACACCCCAAAACACATTCCCCAACTTCTCCTGAATACGGAGATACCACATGTGTGACACTTTTTTGCAGCCTAGGTGGGCAAAGGGGCCCACATTCCAAAGAGCACCTTTCGGATTTCACCGGCCATTTATTACAGAATTTGATTTCAAACTCCTTACCACACATTTGGGCCCCTAGAATGCCAGGGCAGTATAACTACCCCACAAGTGACCCCATTTTGGAAAGAAGAGACCCCAAGGTATTCGCTGATGGGCATAGTGAGTTCATAGAAGTTTTTATTTTTTGTCACAAGTTAGTGGAATATGAGACTTTGTAAGAAAAAAAAAAAATAAATCATCATTTTCCGCTAACTTGTGACAAAAAATAAAAAGTTCTATGAACTCACTATGCCCATCAGCGAATACCTTAGGGTGTCTACTTTCCGAAATGGGGTCATTTGTGGGGTGTTTGTACTGTCTGGGCATTGTAGAACCTCAGGAAACATGACAGGTGCTCAGAAAGTCAGAGCTGCTTCAAAAAGCGGAAATTCACATTTTTGTACCATAGTTTGTAAACGCTATAACTTTTACCCAAACCATTTTTTTTTTTATCAAAGACATGTAGAACAATAAAGTTAGAGCAAAATTTATATATGGATCTCGCTTTTTTTGCAAAATTTTACAACTGAAAGTGAAAAATGTCATTTTTTTGCAAAAAAATCGTTAAATTTCGATTAATAACAAAAAAAGTAAAAATGTCAGCAGCAATGAAATACCACCAAATGAAAGCTCTATTAGTGATAAGAAAAGGAGGTAAAATTCATTTAGGTGGTAAGTTGCATGACCGAGCAATAAACGGTTAAAGTAGTGTAGGTCAGAAGTGTAAAAAGTGGCCTGGTCTTTCAGGGTGTTTAAGCCATGGGGGCTGAGGTGGTTAAGCATCCGTTATGCTCAGTTATGCACATGTTGCATCCTTTTTAGCCATTTCCGTCTGGGATCCGTTATTTTAGAGGGAAAAAATTCCTACATAAATATTTTTTTTGCAGTCTAAAATAATGGATCGTAGACAGAAATGGCTAAAACGAAGGCAACATGTGCATAACAGATGCTTAAAATACATGTGAACTCAGCCTTAGGCCTCATGCACACGGCCGTTGTGTGGTCGTTCCGTGCATTGGGGACTGCAATTTGCGGTCCCTAATGCACGGGCAATGTCCGTGCGGCGGCCATGACAAATCGAGACCTATTCAACGTGAATGGATCTGTGATTTGTCCGCACCGCAAAAAAAACAGAACATGTATGAACCCGTAGCTCTGGATTGCGGGCCGCAATATGGCCACAGCCGGGCAACGGCTGTGTGCCTGAGGCCTTAAAGGGATTGTGTCACTTCAGTAAATAGTATTTATCATGTAGAGAAAGTTAATACAAGGCACTTACTAATGTATTGTGATTGTCCATATTGCCTCCTTTGCCGGCTGGATTCATTTTTCCATCACATTATACACTGCTCGTTTCCATGGCTACGACCACCCTGCAATCCATTAGCGTTGGCTGTGCTTGCACTCTATCGGAAAAAGCACCAGCCTATATAAGCTCCCAATGTACCAGCCACCAGAGAGGCTGGTGTTTTTTTCTACAGTGTGCAAGCACGTCCACCACTGATGGATTGCAGGGAGGTCGTAACCATGGAAACGAGCAGTGTATAATGTGGTAAAAAAATGAATCCAGCCAGCAAAGGAGGCAATATGGACAATCACAATACATTAGTATGCCTTGTATTTACTTTCTCCTACCATGACAAATGCCACTTGCTGAAACGACACAATCCCTTTAAAGGTAGGTTTTGTCAGCTCCAAAATCCTCTGTGTATCCCACGTCAGAAACCGCTGTTTTCTGCCACTGAATGGAGCTAAACCACTAGCAGGCTCCGGGTACGGCTTTGTGGGGGGCAATAACCCTCGGCTGCATGAACTGCCGCTTGGCCTCCCATTGAATACAATGGGAGGCGGTTTCAGCGCAGATTCAGCCAGGTTTTCTGCACCAATGAAATGAACTCAGTGAGAGAGAGTGAGAGAGTGCAGTGAGAGCACAGCATGGACACGCAAGATAAGGTAGACCTCGCCTCACTCTAATCTTTTGGTCAGTTATTTCTATCAGTGATTTTGAGCCAAAACCAGGTGCGGGTCTAGCCACAGAACAGGTGCAGATCTTTCCCTTATACCTTATGTCTGTGTAGTGTCCACTTCTGGTTTTGGCTCACAATCACTGATGGAAATCACTGACCAAACACTGATGTGTGAATGAGGCCTAACACTGCCCTGATTCCACAGTATCAGAGTGGTGAAGAGAAATGAGAGCTGGTGGCCGCCCCGTGATATATAAATGCCCCAATAACAATAAGATCTCTTTCACACGTCCGTGATGACATCTGTGTCAAGCTGCTTAGTCTTTCATCCGTGAAAATGTCTGTGAAGGATCCGTGTGTCCGTTTTTTGCCCTCCAGGTGTCATCTGTATTCCACATACACTGCTAGGCTGAAAATTTAGTTTCAATCACAGCTCCTACCAATGGTCAGTCAATATCACTGACAGAACAAAGTGGTTTTCACGGACCCGTAGACTCCAATGTCCTGGTTTGGTTTTGGGCAGTTTTAGGTAACAAGCTGCATCTGAGCAGCCTCCTATTTTTATTTTTTTATAAATATATTTATTTTGTTTTCTTCATGATGCAAAACAGCACATATTATAATAGAAGAAACAGCCAATACAGGGTAGGCACTATACAACTGTAGTCAACTATCCTACAACATATAACAAAATGCTACAAAAATTATAAATAGAGCTGTAAATTCACAGTTACTACATACAATAATACTATATCCAGCCACCCCTTCCCACCCTATTGGCTGTCGTCACTTCAACTCTGATAGAAACTATATCTGAACAGTCATACGTGCCGCGCTCCGTTTCCTTTCCATATCCTCATATAATCAGAAAAGGAGTTAAAGTGTCCACATACAAAAAGATGACACACATTAACCACCCCCCTCCGTAACCAGTAAACAAAATCTGTGATTTTAACCCCTTAAGGACCTGGCTCATTTTCACCTTAAGGACCAGGCCATTTTTTGCAAATCTGACCAGTGTCACTTTAAGTGCTCATAACTTTAAAACGCTTTGACTTACCCAGGCCGTTCTGAGATTGTTTTTTCGTCACATATTGTACTTCATGACACTGCTAAAATTGGGTCAAAAAAGTTAATTTTTTTTGCATAAAAAAATACAATTTTTACCGTAAATTTTGAAAAATTAGCAAATTTCAAATTTTCAGTTTCTCTACCTCTGTAATACATAGTAATACCCCCAAAAATTGTGATGACTTTACATTCCCCATATGTCTACTTCATGCTTGAATTGTTTTGGGAATGATATTTTATTTTTTGGGGATGTTACAAGGCTTAGAAGTTTAGAAGCAAATTTTGAAATTTTCAGAAATCTTCAAAATCCCACTTTTTATGGACCAGTTCAGGTTTGAAGTCATATTGTGAGGCTTAGATAATACAAACCTCCCAAAAATGACCCCATTCTAGAAACTACACCCCTCAAGGTATTCAAAACTGTTTTTTCAAACTTTGTTAACCCTTTAGGTGTTCCACAAGAGTTAATGGCAGATGGAGAAACAATTTTGAAATTTATATTTTTTGGAAAATTTTCCAATATAATCAATTTTTTCCAGGAGTAAAACAAGGGTTAACTGCCAAACAACACTCAAAATGGGTTGCCCTGATTCTGTAGTTTGCAAAAACACCCCATATGTGGTCGTAAACTACTGTTTGGCCGAACGGTAGCACATAGAAGGAGGGGAACACCATATGGGTTTTGGAAGGCAGATTTGGCAGGACTGGTTTTGTTTATACCATGTCCCATTTGAAGCCCCCTGTTGCACCCCTAGAATAGAAATTTCAAAAAAGTGACTCCATCTAAGAAAGTACACCCCTCAAGGTATTCAAAACTGGGTTTACAAACTTTGTTAACCCTTTAGGTGTTCCACAAGAGTTAATGGCAGATGGAGAAACAATTTTGAAATTTCTATTTTTTGGAAAATTTTCCAATATAATCAATTTTTTCCAGGAGTAAAACAAGGGTTAACTGCCAAACAACACTCAAAATGGGTTGCCCTGATTCTGTAGTTTGCAAAAACACCCCATATGTGGTCGTAAACTACTGTTTGGCCGAACGGTAGCACATAGAAGGAGGGGAACACCATATGGGTTTTGGAAGGCAGATTTGGTAGGACTGGTTTTGTTTATACCATGTCCCATTTGAAGCCCCCTGTTGCACCCCTAGAATAGAAATTTCAAAAAAGTGACTCCATCTAAGAAAGTACACCCCTCAAGGTATTCAAAACTGGGTTTACAAACTTTGTTAACCCTTTAGGTGTTCCACAAGAGTTAATGGCAGATGGAGAAACAATTTTGAAATTTATATTTTTTGGAAAATTTTCCAATATAATCAATTTTTTCCAGGAGTAAAACAAGGGTTAACTGCCAAACAACACTCAAAATGGGTTGCCCTGATTCTGTAGTTTGCAAAAACACCCCATATGTGGTCGTAAACTACTGTTTGGCCGAACGGTAGCACATAGAAGGAGGGGAACACCATATGGGTTTTGGAAGGCAGATTTGGTAGGACTGGTTTTGTTTATACCATGTCCCATTTGAAGCCCCCTGTTGCACCCCTAGAATAGAAATTTCAAAAAAGTGACTCCATCTAAGAAAGTACACCCCTCAAGGTATTCAAAACTGGGTTTACAAACTTTGTTAACCCTTTAGGTGTTCCACAAGAGTTAATGGCAGATGGAGAAACAATTTTGAAATTTATATTTTTTGGAAAATTTTCCAATATAATCAATTTTTTCCAGGAGTAAAACAAGGGTTAACTGCCAAACAACACTCAAAATGGGTTGCCCTGATTCTGTAGTTTTCATAAACACCCCATATGTGGTTGTAAACTACTGTTTGGCCGAACGGTAGCACATAGAAGGAGGGGAACACCATATGGGTTTTGGAAGGCAGATTTGGCAGGACTGGTTTTGTTTATACCATGTCCCATTTGAAGCCCCCTGTTGCACCCCTAGAATAGAAATTTCAAAAAAGTGACTCCATCTAAGAAAGTACACCCCTCAAGGTATTCAAAACTGGGTTTACAAACTTTGTTAACCCTTTAGGTGTTCCACAAGAGTTAATGGCAGATGGAGAAACAATTTAGAAATTTCTATTTTTTGGAAAATTTTCCAATATAATCAATTTTTTCCAGGAGTAAAACAAGGGTTAACTGCCAAACAACACTCAAAATGGGTTGCCCTGATTCTGTAGTTTGCAAAAACACCCCATATGTGGTCGTAAACTACTATTTGGCTAAACGGCAGGACATAGAAGAAGGGGAACGTCATTTTTGGAAGGCAGATTTTGCTGGACTGGTTTATTGACACCATGTACCCTTTCAAGCCCCCTGATGCACCCCTAGAGTAGAAACTCCATAAATGTGACCCCATCTAGGAAACTACGGGATAAGGTGGTTGTTGTTTTGGGACTATTTTTGGGGTAAATTTGATTTTTGGTTGCTCTATATTACTCTTTTTTGAGGCAATGTAACAAAAAAATGTAATTCTAAAATTGTTTCTACATTCACTATTTGGTTTTGTGGAACACCTAAAGGGTTAACATAGTTTGTAAAGTAACTTTTGAATACCTTGAGGGGTGTAGTTTCTTAGATGGGGTCACTTTTTTGGAGTTTCTAGTCTAGGCTACATCAGGGGGGGCTTCTAATGGGACATGGTGTCAAAAAAAAAACTGTCCATCAAAATCTGCCTTCCAGAAACCATATGGAGTTCCCTTCGTTCTATGCCCTGCCGTGCGGCTATATAACCATTTACGACCACATATGGGGTGTTTCTGCAAACTACAGAATCGGGGCAATAAATATTTAGTTTTGTTTGGCTGTTAACCCTTGCTTTATTACCGGCAAAATGGATTCAAATTGAAATTTTGCCCAAAAATTGGTGTTTTGGCACAGTTTTTATTTTATATTTTTAACACCGTTCATCCGAGGCGTTTGGTCAAAAGTTATTTTTATAGCGACGACTTTTACGCACGCGACGATGCCCAATATGTATGGCTCTCAGACTTTGGAGACACTAAGCAGGCATCCTAAAACTGCGGCCCTCCAGATATTGTAAAACTACAATTCCCACCATGCCCTGCTGATGGCTGTAGGTTGTCTGGGCATGCTGGGAGTTATAGTTTTACAACATCTGGAGGGCCGCAGTTTGAGGATGCCTGCTCTAAAACTAATATTTTTTGGGGAAAGAAAAATTGTTTCCGTGTCTCCAAAGTCTGAGAGCCATAGTGTTTTATGTTCTCTAGTGGACTGTTGAGGATTATAAAAATGTAGTACTCCATGGAAGTGTGATACTCCCTGAAGCAATTGATGATGCAGAGGCCCGGATGATCGGGGCAAGTGTCACATTGAGTAGTGGTGTCCTTCCGTATCCCCCTCTTGTGACACACTCTGCACTTTTTTTGGGTTCGTCCCTTCTTTCCAGTATGGGGGACCACACCTGGAAAGTGTTGGCCAGGGACGATCCGGGCGCCTCCAATTCCCGAGGTACTCCGGCAACCTGTACCAAGTAGACCGCAACTTTTTTGTACCATGCCCGGGTTTTGCGCATGGCGTTATATGGCGTGAGGACTTGATCAGAGAGATCAACTCCTCCCATATACCGATTGTAGTCGACGATACAATCGGGCTTGAGGACCGTTGCCGCGGTACCTCGCACAGGGACAGGGGTGGTGCCGTTACCGTGGATTGTGGACAGCATAAGGACATCCCTCTTGTCCTTATACCTGACCAGCAACAGGTTTCCACTGGTAAGGGCACGGGTCTCACCCCTGGGGATAGGTACCTGGAGGGGGTAGGCAGGGAGGCCGCGTTGATTTTTCCGCACGGTCCCACAAGCGAACGTGGATCTGGCGGCAAGGGACCTGAACAAGGGAATGCTGGTATAAAAGTTATCCACGTACAAGTGGTAACCATTATCCAGCAGTGGGTACATAAGGTCCCACACGAGTTTCCCGCTAACACCCAGAGTGGGGGGACATTCTGGGGGTTCAATACGGGAATCTCGCCCCTCGTACACACGAAATTTGTAAGTGTACCCTGAGGCACTCTCACAAATTTTGTATAGCTTCACGCCATACCTCGCCCGCTTTGTGGGAATGTATTGGCGGAAACTGAGTCTCCCCTTGAACGCAACGAGAGACTCATCAACCGCGACCTCCCTTCCAGGTACGTAGGCCTGCTGAAATGTGGCCCCAAAGTGATCGATGACCGGCCGTATCTTATACAGCCGGTCATAGGCAGGATCACTTCGGGGTGGACATGCTGCATTATCGGAATAATGCAGACATTTCCGGATGGCCTCAAACCGGGGACGTGTCATAACCATACTGTACAGTGGGGTCTGGTATAGGACGTCCCCACTCCAGTATTGCCTGACACTGGGTTTTTGGACTAGACCCATATGCAGCACGAGGCCCCAAAATGTCCTCATTTCGGCTGCACTGACCGGCGTCCAGCCACCGGGTCTAGCCAAAACTGAGCCTGGGTTTTGAGCGACGAACTGTTGGGCGTACAGATTCGTCTGCTCCACCATCAAATTCACCAGTGAGTTACTGAAAAAAAAACTAAAATAGTCTATTTCAGTAAACCCCACTGTGGGAATCTGGATTCCAGGATTGCCAGCAAAATCCGGAATCTCAGGCTCAAAGTCCACTGGGGGACACCAGCTAAGTTCATCGGCAGGGGGCTCCGGTGGACTTATTTGGTGGGCCGGGAAACCAGTACGAACCCCAGGGCGGCTCGTACTAGGGTGGGCCACAGGATCCCTAGCATGTGGGGCCCCTGGCTCCGCCTGGCGGCGTCTCCGCCGCCTTGGTGGCTCATCGTCATCAGATGATGATGAGGAGGATGCGGATGATAAAAGGAATGTGGGGTCATCCTCATCCTCACTGGGGCTCTCAGAGTCGGAGGCAATCTGGGCGTATGCCTCCTCGGCCGAGAACATCCGGCGGGCCATGGGTGTGTGTGCGTGTAGGTGTGCGTGTGTGGCAAACTTTATTATATGTGCGTGTGTGTGGGGGCAACGGGTGTTCGCGTACTAAAAAGTCCAGGCAAAAAAATGGGCAAGTGTTAGAAAAAAAAAAAGTTAAAACTTGCTGATCAGCGGTACAACGCTGATCAGCGGTCGGTGGGGTGGTGGGGCGGGCGATGCGCTAACAGTGGACGGACGCTAAAAAGTGCCGGCCAGTCAGCGCACGCAGAAAAAAAAAAGTGGTGGTGAGTGGGGGGGGCTGGTGGGGGGGGGGGGGGGGGGGGGGGGGGGGGGGGGGGGGGGGGGGCAAGTGGCAGGAGGGGTCTGGGTTAGGGTTAGATGGAAGTTTGGAATAAAAGTACTTTTTTTTTTTTTTCTAACTTACTTTTCCCTTCTTTCCCTGCCTAACGGTGCCTCTCCCTCACTGACCCTAACCTACCTGGGTGGCGATGGGTGCAGGAGGGTGATGGATTCCGATTAGGGGGACACAGGAGCTGGTGCTGGACGATGCTGCACGGTCAGGGTGCTGGACAGGAAGAGGAGGGGAGAGAGGAGCGCAGGAAGTTTGAATCTCGCGCCTCTCTCCCCTGCACCAATCAGCACCCTGGACAGCGGCATTCAGCACCAGGGCCAGCACCGCCTCTCCAAATCCTCGGACTGCGATAGGTGGTGTATAATTACGCCACCGATCGCAGTCTTTTTCCGGTTCATCGGGTCACAGGACACCCGAATGGACCGGAAACGCAGAAAACCGCAGGTCTGAATTGACCTGCGGTTTTCTGCGATCGCCGATACGGGGGGGGTCAAATGACCCCCCCCCCCTGCATTGTTACGGGATGCCGGCTGAATGATTTCAGCCGAAATCCCGTTCCGATTAACCCCTGCGGCGCCGGAGTTCCGATTTTAAGTCAGGACGTACCGGTACGTCCTCGGTCCTTAAGGACTCAGGAAATAGGGCGTACCGGTACGTCCTAGGTCCTTAAGGGGTTAAAGAATTCCGTCACATTCCTGTTCTCCCACAAAGGGGTGAAAGCAAAAGGGGAGGAGACTTTCAAAATCCTCTTAAGCTTATTCCAAACCATTTGTAGGGTCCAAGGAATCAATAGGGTCTTCCTCACCCCCAAATAACCAGACTCCAAACATGTAAAAATATTATCTATTGGTTTTCCCAAGACATGCGACAAATATCGTGCTAATAAACTATCTGTAAAACTACAACAACGTTGAACCTGTGCACATAAATAATACCCCTGAAAGAAAGGGAATGATAACCCACCATCTGATTCCGACAACCATAGATATCTTTGCTTTATCCTGACCCTCTTCCTTCCCCATATTAGATGGTTAATAAGAGTCTCCAGTCTGTAAAAAAAGATATCATCGATCCAAACTGGGGCAGCACACATCGGGTACATCACAATAGGCAAGATAATCATCTTAACCAGCGCTATTCGATTCGTCTGTGCCAGCATCAGTACTGACGAGGCGGCATGACGTAGGGGTGCGTGCCGCGCTCCCCCCTCCGCCGCTTCCCCCTCTCTCTGCCTCCCGTTGTGATGGTGAACGCGGAGCCCAGCCTGTGACCTGCCAGGAGCGTCCATCTGTGGTAAGTCGGGAGCTGATCTCTGTGACGCGTGGTAGCGCTGGTTTGAAAGATGGAGCCGACGTGAGCTCTGAAGACTCTGCCCTAATTGTCCTAGCTGCTGTAGCCATATCCTCACCCTGCCTAGCCGCAAAAGAGACAGAGCCCGTGGTTGGACCGGCTGAAGTATAGTCGCTCACCTCTGGTGGGTGACGGGAGTTGGTGGCGCTCCTGTGGTCCTGGTGTGTGGGCGCTGTTGCGCTTTATTTTCCCCATCTGCCCTTGCTGTGGATGCTGGTGAATAGCGTGTGGGCGCTGCTGTGCCTTTTTTCCTCCTGACCCTGCGGTGGATGCTGGTGAGCGGGGGTGCCTGGACGTGGACGTCGGTGGAGTCTTGTGTGGAGGCTGGATGATGTTGGTCTGTGGAGCCGAAATCCTTCTGTGTGCTGTGTGCTTGCGAAGGATTGAGATCACAGAAGAAGACCTTCTGCGCCACCTGTGACTCTCAGGTGCCTTCGTGTGTATACCTCTATGGTCCTGCCCTTTGAATATCGGTCGCTGGTAGGAATCTTGCTGAGCGACTTGATAATTTTGTCTGCTTGTTTGCTGGGTGGATCAGGCCTATTTGGGGGCTCTGTCTGGAGGGCTGGATCGTGAGGTCTGAAGAGGCCTTGGCCTGGCCCATGCAGACGATCTATGAGTTAAACTTATCTACTCTTATTATACCCTTATGCAGTAAGATCTTTAGACTTGCAGTGGCTTTTGCCTGCAGCCTTCTGCGCTATTTGAATCAGACTGCCAATTGGGGTTGAAGGAGCCCTACGCCTGTATAGTCTGAGTTTAAGTTTGTATAGCGGCAGGAGGGTGTTCGTATACAGCGGAATATTTACATGTCTCTGTTCTAGTCAATGTGTATCCTTGAGTCTTTATGCCTCCCTTCTATATGTATTCAGCTTTTTTGGACGCCAGGAGTCATATTCACCTGTGTTTAATCTATGTGTGCGCCATTCGTGTTTATATGATTTTGAAGTAGGGTGTCTGGGTCTTATAGTTGATGTGGGGGATCTCCCTTTCCCGATCCGGACAGCCAGTGGATCTGGTTTTGGAGATCCCTCTGTGTGTTATATTGGCAGGCTTTAATATTGTTTTTTCCCCCGTGTGAACTTAAAATGCTGCCTAAATACCGTAAATCAGGAGGGATGTCCTCGCCGAAAGGTGGTCAGGGGGGAAGCCCCCAGGCTCGCATAGACAAATTTTTGAAGTCCCCTCCACCTAAAACCAGGGGAGGTGTGCAAAGATCTGTCCTACAGGCTGAGCAGGGAGTGGTTAATACGGACCGGACAGAGCTGGGTACTATAAAGGCTAGTATCTCCCAGAACGAAGGTTTTGAGAGTATTAATAATAAACTCTCGGATATATTGGGAGTAGTAAATGTTACCAACACTTCTGTCGCAGAGATGGCCTTGTCCCTCTCAGCAGTACAAGGGGATATCACGATAATCAGAGATGAGATGGCTAAACTAGGAGTGAAGGTGAAGGAACTGGAATCTGCAGTGGACTCTGCCACTTCAGAGACCAGACTATTAAAAAAGAGATTGGAAGAGGTAGATGCAGACCGCTCCTGGCTTAGAGGGAAACTGATAGATCTGGAAGATAGGTCCCGTAGATATAACTTGCGATTAGTAGGTTTTCCAGAAGGGACAGAACAGGATAACCCAGCATTATTTTATCCAAAAATGGTTGGTTGATAATCTAGGGCCAGATTATGATGTATCTACTTTCTGCTTTGAAAGGGCCCACAGAATCCCCTCCAAGAAGCCTCCTCCAGGGGCTCCTTCTGGGGCAATCCTGGCGAAACTAGTTTGCTCCATGGACCGGGACTGGGTACTTAGACGTAAAAGAGAAGTATTAGACACATACTTTGATGGTAATTTGATATCAATATACCCAGATTAAAAGAAGATGTTTCTTTGAGACCCAAATTAAAAGAAGATGTTTCTTTGATGTAAAAAAAAAGATTAGCTGCAGCTAACATTAAGTACTCAATGATGTACCCAGCCAAATTGAGGGTGGTTCACAATGATTTGGTCCGTTTTTTCTTTACACAGGCGGATGCCGTTCAATGGCTGGACACGGTAGGGTTATAAAGAAAATATGGCTGTGGGGAGGAGGGAGGCTAGGGGGAAAAGTGGTTGGGGGGGAGGTTTGGTGGATTGGAAGAGGTTGATGGGTAAGGTGCTTTTCCTTATCAACCATGGAGGGGGTATTTTGGGGGTGGGTATAAGGGAGGGATTGGCTGTCGTCACTCGCTTTATAGGCTTATGTGTCTCTCTCCTAGATGGAGGACCAGGATTACCAGTTATTTACTGCCTATGCCACGTAATATTCTATTCTGGAATGTGAGAGGTTTGGGAGACAGGGTGAAGAGGACGGTGGTGTTTGATCAGGTGGCCCGTCATTTGCCGGCAATTGTTGTATTATTAGAAACCCATGCAACAGTAGGCAGGCTCTATACATTGAAAAGAAAATGGGCTTCTTTTGAATACCATGCTTACTTCTCCTCTTATGCAAGAGGGGTTAGTATTTACATTCACGGTGGGATGGAATTTCTACCAGTGGATAACATGATTGATAAAGAAGGGAGATTTGTCTTCTTGCATGGGTATTGGAAAGGGCAGGAGATTATAATGGCGTTCATCTATATTCCTCCACCATATAAATCAACAGTTTTTTCTCTATTATCTAAATATTTTGCTACAAAAAACCCGTGTCCGTTACTAGTAGCCGGAGATTTTAAATCTGTACCTGATCCTGGGTTGGATCGTTTTTCTACCTCTTCTGGGCGAGGTCGGACTGGATTTCCTTTGAGCTCTGCTTGCCAGGAGCTGGCGCTGGTGGATATCTGGCGCCACCTCTATGGTACCAGGAGAATTTATTCTTGCTTTAGCCAGTCCTATGGCTCAATGTCCCGTATTGATCTGGCCTTTGCAAGTCGCGATCTGTGTCATCAAATTTTGAAAATGAAATATGAACCTCATGGAATATCAGATCATTCTCCAGTCCTGATCTCGCTCAGAGAGGTGGATTCTCCAGCCTCAGGCAGAACTTTTAAATTGAACTCGCACTGGCTGCATGTGATAGGGGAGCAGGGTCAGATAGTGTCACGGCCATGGTTATGTCCGTGACTCCTTACCGCATGCGGTTGCCTGCGGTTTAGTAGGTGTGTTCAACCACAGGTGAGGGTCGGTGTTTGTGGCTTCACTTGTGGTTGCCGCGGGCAACTAGTTGTCTTCTTCGTTGTCAGCTAAGCAGCCTGAGCGGTGCTAGGCAGCTTGCTGCTTTGGCATGCGGTCACACCTAGCAACCTTTATGTTAGGTGTGTGTGTGTATGTTATGCACGTTGTATGTATTATGTGCACTTCCCTTTTAAGTGGTGTTTTTCCCTTCTGTGGTGCTGGAAGGGTTAACTCCCTTACCAGTGTGTTTGTGTGTCACTGGGTGTGTCCGACTGTGGGGTGTGGCTTCCTGGCCTATATAGCCTCGCTGTTAGCATGGCTCAGTGGGTTGTTTCAGCCATGCTTGCTGGAGCAGCCTCCTGTGTTATTATCTGCCTGTGAGAGCCACCCCTGTGGTCATAAAGAAAATGTCACTTTATGTTTTATGTCATGTTGTGTGAGATGTCCATCTGATGTTCTGTTGGGTCCTTCCTTCGTTTGGTTTGTGCAGCTAATGGTTCTGGATTCTGTGTGTTCTCAGGGATCCAGTCAGCAAGGCTGTGGCAGGTTGGTTGAACTACTTAGTTCACCTGCCATTTCCGTTAGTCTGTTTTGGTTCCCCTTTTTCCCAACAGCTTGGCCAGTGAGACTCCTGCTCCTCCGTGCCTAGGAGGAGTAGGTCGTCTTACCCTGACTCCTAGCGCAGGGACCGGACGGAGGGTGAGTTAGGGATCCGAGGTTCCTGCGCATGGGTCCTCCTACCTTTAAGGTCGGCCCATGCAGTTAGGAGTTAGGGTCAGGGTAGGGACGCTGTTAGGAGGTGACCTGCTCCCTATCCTGTTCTCCTGGCCGAGTAGGCCAACAGCATCTGGCATCGCACGGCTGAGGATTTCCCCCATCCTCAGCCGTGACAGATAGACCATGAAATACAGGAATTCTGGGGCATCAATGTAGGCTCGACACATATTCATTATGTGTGGGATGCACTGAAGGCCCATATAAGGGGCATATACTTCTCTAAAATTAACCGGTATAGGGTTGAACTTCGTCAAAGGGAACAACAGTTGACAGAGACAATTAGGAGATTACAGGGTGTATCGACTGCTCATCATAATGAGCAAAATATAACCCAGTTAAAAGAGGCCAATGCACAGTTCAAGATACTCTTATATAGTAAAGCTCAACATAAGCTTCTCTTCCAGGGGCAAAGCCGCTTCTGTGAATCGGGGGGAGCAGCCTCCTATTTAGTTCACCACAGTGGAGAGGTCATATTAGAATACCACAGCACCTGCCGCAGGAGCAAAGTAGTAGCTGTCGCTCCGAAATTATGGCTCAAATTCTTTGTCTTCCCTACCATACCTGTATTTTGAAGCAATGTACCCACCTTTCAAAAACCTTGCCCTTTAAAAAGCAGGGAGGATGCTGGATGCACGCTAGGCGGGCGTCCCCTCCCTCCCTCTACAGATGGTGAAGCTCCAGGTCTCCAGACACATCAAGCATTGCTCTGCAAATGGCCGTTTGTCCTTCTGTTATGGAACCTTCATCTGTGGGTTCTTTATGTCATAGATGTATGCATCTATGACATCAGCAGCACAGTTGCCATAGTTACTACAGGGGCTTATTATTGATACCTACCTCGTGCACTTTAGTATTAACCCTTTCTTGACTGACTGGAGACTCTACAATATACTTGTCACTAGAAAGGCCCCTAATCACTATGGCATTTAAAAGCTGCCCTAAGAATGCTAAGTTAGGGAGTGTGTAGTGTACGGGGACTGTAATGCCCGTCACTACAAAAGTGTCACTTGGTGTGCTGTCGTCCCTCCTTAATCATGGGGAAGTTGGTATATGTCAGTTTTATAAAATGTCATGTAAAGTAATGCTATGTATTTCCCTGTTACTGTGAAACTTGCATGTACAGGCCTGCTAGGGGTGTCATTCCAGCTTCTAGTCAGTAGAGGGAGCTAGGGAGCCCTAGTTTATATAAGGCCCAGTCAGGGAAGCAAAAGTGAGTCTAGTCTAAGTGTCTGTCTAAAGCTGCAGCCTGTAGTCTGAAGCTGGAGCTTAGACTATGTCAGAGACAAGTCCTGGCCTGAAGCCTGCGGACCAGGAGAGGGTATTGCAGTCCCTGTAACCGGGTTCCAAATCCAACCAGAAGGTTCCCCTCCTGAATATATATATATGCAGAAGCAGGAAGACCACTGTTCAGAAGCTTCTAGAGTCTGAGGAAGGAGAGAGAGAGAGACAGAGGCAAAGTCAAGAAAAGCAAGAGGTACTCAAGATAACAGAGGAGGTACTTTATAAAGAGAAAACCAAGGATATAAGCCAGAGCTAGGTTATTGGGCCTTGGAGAAGATTTGCTATGTTCCAGGATCAGTCAGAGATAGAGTTCAAGCTCCTGTACTGCAAGTCCTGTGTGTTTAACACTCTGTAGTCACCTTGCTCAATCTGTATTGCCTGCATCAACCGTATTGAAAAATCGACTGTATGCAAAGGAACTGCGCTTCCGTGAATGTCTCTATATTTATAACTACTAAAGTTGGAGTTCTGTTTTAACATCACGTGGTTCCTCATTTATTCCTGCTATCCGCAAACGGCGTGCCACCGTTTACTTGGCACTGGCGTCACGAACATTTTCTACAATCACCTGCCCTTGCAGAGAGTCAGCCGTCTCAGGTTAGTGTCTATTGCACTACTACACCCAGGAACACCATTACACACAACTTGAGTACGCTGCAAGTGTAATGACAGATTTGAGGTGTAATATGCACACCCATGCCCTCAAGTCCATTTGCTACATCAGAATTTACACAGATTCCAGTGGACTTTTCTTTTGGTGCCAAAAAGTAGCGATCTACCAAACTATCACATTAACAAGATTTTAAAAGAGAGATAGGAGGCAGCGCCTCATGTGTGGTGTAGTCTAATGATAGGTACAAAAAGGTAAAGTGAAAACTCTTACCAGAAGATGTTGTGAAGAGTCACAACATCTATATGAAGCTTGTGCTGATTTTCCCGATCAGCGTGCGGGGTGCCTGCGCTGCTGCCTAGGTTCCAGCCCCGTGCCTTGGAAGCATTCGTCGGGGAGAAGTACGTTGCAGAAGAAGAAAAAAAGATGAACCTTTGGATGGCGCTGTCAGCAGGAGTAAGGAGCCGGTATGTATTGGTAACACAATACTTTTTTTTATTTTTAGTCAACGCGTTTCAGGGGCGGAGAGCCCCCTTCATCAGGACAGTATACAACATAAAACAGCATTCACATGTGGTGTTTATTCAAACACAAAAAAGGCGCGTGAGGCCAAACAGAGGTGGAGCAAGGGGAGGGGGAGGGGGGCGGGGAGTAAGTATGTATCAACAACTATAGAGAGCTGATGTCGGGCATCACGCTACTTGCTGATCCTTTAGATATATATATAAAAAATGGACCCAATTTGTTTTTGAAAAAAGAAAAAGGATATATTTTCTTTTAAGTTGCTATGGGATAAGGCATTACTGTAGTGGTTAAAATTTGGCCGTATTTACATTGCTTATGGATAGATCAGTCTAGTATTAATGATTATTGGGAAAGAGACTGGGCATGGAGTGGTATAAAGCATGGTGGTATTATTGAAAGTAAAAATATATATAATAGGATACCAATAAACAAAAGTGTGTATATATATATATATATATATATATATATATACATATAAAAATAACCATATATAGTATATAAAAATACAAAAGCATATGTATATAAAAAAAAAAAAAAAAAAGAAAAGGGGGAATATAAAAAAATACATATATATGATAATATACATCCTATATCCAAAATGAATGGATGAAATGTAATAAATAGTACAGGGGGTGGTGTAAAGCATGGTGGTTACATTGATTAAAGATAAAAAGAATTTTTATATATAAAATACGTACATCTTAATAGATAAATAAATTTATATTATATATATACATGTCTGTATGCACCTACACTGCGTGCAGAATTATTAGGCAAATGAGTATTTTGACCACATCATCCTCTTTATGCATGTTGTCTTACTCCAAGCTGTATAGGCTCGAAAGCCTACTACCAATTAAGCATATTAGGTGATGTGCATCTCTGTAATGAGAAGGGGTGTGGTCTAATGACATCAACACCCTATATTAGGTGTGCATAATTATTAGGCAACTTCCTTTCCTTTGGCAAAATGGGTCAAAAGAAGGACTTGACAGGCTCAGAAAAGTCAAAAATAGTGAGATATCTTGCAGAGGGATGCAGCACTCTTAAAATTGCAAAGCTTCTGAAGCGTGATCATCGAACAATCAAGCGTTTCATTTAAAATAGTCAACAGGGTCGCAAGAAGCGTGTGGAAAAACCAAGGCGCAAAATAACTGCCCATGAACTGAGAAAAGTCAAGCGTGCAGCTGCCAAATGCCACTTGCCACCAGTTTGGCCATATTTCAGAGCTGCAACATAACTGGAGTGCCCAAAAGCGCAAGGTGTGCAATACTCAGAGACATGGCCAAGGTAAGAAAGGCTGAAAGACGACCACCACTGAACAAGACACACAAGCTGAAACGTCAAGACTGGGCCAAGAAATATCTCAAGACTGATTTTTCTAAGGTTTTATGGACTGATGAAATGAGAGTGAGTCTTGATGGGCCAGATGGATGGGCCCGTGGCTGGATTGGTAAAGGGCAGAGAGCTCCAGTCTGACTCAGACGCCAGCAAGGTGGAGGTGGAGTACTGGTTTGGGCTGGTATCATCAAAGATGAGCTTGTGGGGCCTTTTCGGGTTGAGGATGGAGTCAAGCTCAACTCCCAGTCCTACTGCCAGTTTCTGGAAGACACCTTCTTCAAGCAGTGGTACAGGAAGAAGTCTGCATCCTTCAAGAAAAACATGATTTTCATGCAGGACAATGCTCCATCACACGCGTCCAAGTACTCCACAGCGTGGCTGGCAAGAAAGGGTATAAAAGAAGAAAATCTAATGACATGGCCTCCTTGTTCACCTGATCTGAACCCCATTGAGAACCTGTGGTCCATCATCAAATGTGAGATTTACAAGGAGGGAAAACAGTACACCTCTCTGAACAGTGTCTGGGAGGCTGTGGTTGCTGCTGCACGCAATGTTGATGGTGAACAGATCAAAACACTGACAGAATCCATGGATGGCAGGCTTTTGAGTGTCCTTGCAAAGAAAGGTGGCTATATTGGTCACTGATTTGTTTTTGTTTTGTTTTTGAATGTCAGAAATGTATATTTGTGAATGTTGAGATGTTATATTGGTTTCACTGGTAAAAATAAATAATTGAAATGGGTATATATTTGTTTTTTGTTAAGTTGCCTAATAATTATGCACAGTAATAGTCACCTGCACACACAGATATCCCCCTAAAATAGCTAAAACTAAAAACAAACTAAAAACTACTTCCAAAAATATTCAGCTTTGATATTAATGAGTTTTTTGGGTTCATTGAGAACATGGTTGTTGTTCAATAATAAAATTAATCCTCAAAAATACAACTTGCCTAATAATTCTGCACTCCCTGTATACACGAGCCCATACACACATATACATCAGCACATACATGAAATTTTACCATGATTTATATAAGAATATATATAAAAATCCTACTGTAAATAAAATTCCATATATTGGTAGATAAAAATGGAGGAGGGGGAAGAGGGTTGGTGGCTGATTTTTTTAAAAAGAATAGGGGGGGGGGGGGGCAATATCAGGAGATTAACCTGATTCGAATCCAAGGGAAATGGCTACTGATACAATGTTGTAGTTATTTCATGAGGCTGTATCAATTGTTCATTATAGACACAGTTTCACAAATGTAGCTAGCAGAGATTTTTTGGGCATAATGTAGGACTGCAGATGTTTGTTACATGGGGGTCGTATTTGGGATATAAAACTGAGGCCACATAAAGATAGTATTTGGGATATAAAACTGAGGGCGCCCTATGCCCCGGTCAACTCCAAACATTCAGAGAGATATATAGATATAATAACCTAAATTTTAGAGTATTCGGCTGTATGGGCCCCTTGCATAAAAAATCTTTTAATATTCAAGATGGAATACCAAATGGCGGGATGTTAGAAGTTTTTCATGGATGTCCTTTGAAAAAGTTTATACTAGAGGATGGTCTCATTTATTTCATTCAGCCCTTGGGGCGCAAGGGTATCCAATTGGTACATCCAGTAGACTTCTCTTCGCTGTAATGTACTGAACCGATTGTATGGGTTTTCTGGTATATAATCAATTGGTGTGATTTTGATAGGATGTTCTTCTTTCTCTGATGTGGAGGCACAATGTCTGGAGAGGCTATGTTTTTGATAGTGTTTTCGGATGTTGTGCCTATGTTGGTTAAGCCTGCAGTGTAACTCCTGGGTGGTGCGGCCTACATATTGAAGCCCGCAGCTGCACTCAATTAAATAAATTACATAGCTAGACTGGCATGTAAGATGATGTTTTATCATGAATGTGGTCCCATTTTTATTAGACGAAAAATGTGTGCATTTGTTTGTTATAGTTTTACAGCATAGGCACCGACTCTTTCCACATTTGTAGCTGCCTAGTTTTTTGGGTGGTAACGGTGGGCCAGCCGAACTAGCTTTTTTATGTTGTTTCGGCTTGCTAGGGGCAAGGAGGTTCTTAACCGTTGGGGCTCTCCTGTAAATCATTCTAGGCCTAGGGGGCAGGTGTTTTGCAAGGTATGGATCCTGTAGTAGGATATAACAGTATTTTGAGAAAATTGTGCGTATATTATTATTTGATGTATTGAATTGTGTGACAAAGTTTGTATTCATTTCTGTGTGTGTCCCTTGTCTGTTTGTTGGCTGTAGACAGTTTTCTTGTGTGTCAGTGATGGTTCTGCTGTAGGCATTTTTTATAAGTTTCCTTGGGTAGCCTTTCTCGATAAAGCGTTTTTTAAGGATTTTTGCCTGATTTTTAAAAACACTATCAAGGGTACAGTTTCGCCGGATACGTTTGTATTGGCTATATGGAATGTTTTCTAACCATTTTTTATTGTGAAAACTTGAAAAATTGATATAACTGTTTGTGTCAATGGATTTGAAGTATGTTTGGGTGGCCAGTTGATTGTTTTTGGTGGAGATGACGATATCTAGAAATTCGATCTCACTTTTGCTGTATTTCGGGGTGAATTTGATTCCCCAACCTGTATTGCTAATATTGTTACAGAACTGTAAAGCGGTATTTTCGTCGCCGTCCCATATGATAAAGATATCATCAATGAACCTTTTGTAATACACGAGTTGTTGGATCCGGGGTGTGGTGTTTTGGATGTGTAGCCTTTCAAATTCCCCCATAAAAAGATTTGCGAAAGATGGCGCCACTTTCGTCCCCATAGCGGTACCCCTGCGTTGATGGTATGTTACGCTATTATAAATGAGAAAATTGTTCTCCAAAATGAAGCGGAGACTGTCTATAAGAAAGGTTACTTGGGGTGGTTTGAGGGTGGGATCTCCCTCTAAAACGGTTTTTATACACTGTATGCCCAAATTGTGTTGAATATTGGAATAGAGGGCTGTGACGTCCATGGTAAATAGTGCGTATGAGTCTTTCCAGGTGATGTCTTTTAGTTCCCGAATTAACTGACTAGAATCGTGAAGATAACTGGGTAATGTGCGCACATATGGTTGCAAAAATGGTCTGGTGTTTTTACTATATCTGACACAAGAGTAAAAAGTGTTGAATTAACAAAGAACAAAGATGGAATACTTCTCTCAGCGAGTACAGCAGCGTGAATCCCTGGTGTCCCGCTATACTACCAAGAATTCGAATCTGACTTCCAAATCAGACACCGTGAATATGAATATAATAGATCAACCTCCTATAGACACCAACAGGATGCTCGAGCTTTTTAAAGAACTTGAGGACAATTTTAAGAGCGAACTATTGCACTCTATAGATATCATGTTCCTGAAAATATATCTGCAAGAAAATATATCACCTAGAGGTTTACGCATTAACATCCCTCCCACCTTCCCAGATGACCCAGTTTTCACCTATGAGTGGAACAGCCATCTGGATCAGTGCGCAGCTGGTTTGATTAAAATCATCATAGATAAAAAGAGAAAAAATTGCAGACACCTACACCAAAGGTATCGAGAAAAATATCTCTTCCCTGCGCAACTTCTCCCGTCACCCTGATTTTTCTGCCATCAACCAAAATCTCACCAACAGGCTCTATCAAAACGAACAGAATATCATAGCTAATAAATCCAACAAACTACAGAGGGACAGAACAGACAAAGAACAGAATAAATACAGATTAAGCAAGAGTTTAGAGCATGACACTCACCACCAGGCTATTAACACGGAAAAAGGGGGACAGACCAATACACCAGCTATAGCATACCAGCAGGGACCAGTACAGTATGCTAACACCAGATCGCGGTCTTTCATTAACAACCGCTACAAGAAGAATAACATTTCCAACCAACAGTATGAAAAAGGTGCAATAAGGACGGATCCACGCCGCTCTCAACACATTGCCCATAATAGCCTTGCTTCATTACCTCACCCCTTGGCTGCCAATACTCCTTCCAGCAGTTCCCACTCAGTCCACACTACACATTACACCAGTCCCCACCAGCGGCCACCCCTCTCTACAGTTGATCACCATCCCCACTCTGCGGCATCCTACAATCACATACCGCTCAGCACCCTGCCGACACTCTTGCCCACTCCAGCTGCTCCTTCTCACACACACTCCAGTAATTACATACCGCCCAACGTCCTGCCGACCCTCATGCCCATTCCAGCCACCTGTCAGCTAAAATACTCCAGTAAACACAGGTCACCAAGTCCTTTGCCGGCACTCCTACCCACCCCAGCAGCCTTACAGCCCACGCAGTCTCTCCAGAAAGAAACCAACGCAAATGAAGACTTTATAGAGAAATTTAGGGCTCTAAAAACAAATTATTTTGAACATAAAAACCGACCACGACTTTCATTAATAGAACCCCCGCTCCAAGAACATACAAATCTCCTAGAGGCTTCCAATCACAGCCCCACCCTTGAGCCCCTGGTGCCTTTGCCGGCTCCCCATCCTTTTGCTACTAACCGCTTCAGTCAGCTCTCCCCCACCCCTTGCAAACCCACATCGTCCATAGATAGTCCCCCCACGGACATCTCCTTACTGTGTAACCTCACCACACATGACACACCACCATTGGTAACTACAGCTAAAAATCAGGTTATCACCATAGACAACTCACATTCTGGTCCCTCTGCGCTAGTACCTTTTTTAGGGCATGTCAAAACCACCCCACCTCCTGTCAGTCTGACCCAGTCTCCTGCACACCCCCCACACTCCCAAAAAACTGCCCACCAGATCACACAATATTTCAGACCAATCCCTGGAAAAAGAAAACTAGAACACGAGGCTGTAGGGGAGGTATCCAAAAAAGGAAAATCGTCCAGGCATTAGAAAAAACTAAACATGCCACCACCTCCACCATAAAAATCTTCAATCTTTCCTCCCATATACTGACTGCAATAGAAACTAAGGTGCTGGAGAAGGGATTATCTTTTTGCCCTTTTAATACTGTCAATCCCTTTGAGTTGTTTTTAGATATACAAAAATTTAGGCGAAATCTTACAATCAAAAGGCATTTTGAGGTTGAACACATTAAATTTCCCCCCAAGGAAAAAATAGACCAACCAATAGAGACGGAATTATCCTCATTTACACACCAAGACGTTAGACCAAAGTCCAATTTCTTTCCCCTCCATAGTCAGGGACACCACATCCCCACTTTTTTTGACCTTATATCTTCTGATATCAAAACAATGACTACTATACCAATCATGCCAAATAGAAAAGAAAATCTTAGTAAATCAGAAAAAAATGCTTTGAAAAAACTCAGTGAAAATGAAAATATAATTATCCGCGCAGCAGATAAAGGGGGTGGGATAGTTATCCAGGATTTTGCGGACTATAAAAAGGAGGCACTAAATATCCTCAATGATACGGTTTACTATGAAAAAGTGTCAGAAAATCCCTTTCCAGGTATAAATAAAGATCTCATAAAAACAATAAAGGATGCCCATGATAGAAATTATATAAACAAAAAAGAAAAAAACTTTCTAATGCCAAGAGCCCCCTGCACCCCCTATTTTTATCACCTCCCCAAGATACATAAGAATGGAACACACCCGCCTGGCAGACCCATTGTGTCAAACACAAAATGCGCCACGAGCAATCTCTCACACTATCTAGATCTTTTTTTGCAACCATATGTGCGCACATTACCCAGTTATCTTCACGATTCTAGTCAGTTAATTCGGGAACTAAAAGACATCACCTGGAAAGACTCATACGCACTATTTACCATGGACGTCACAGCCCTCTATTCCAATATTCAACACAATTTGGGCATACAGTGTATAAAAACCGTTTTAGAGGGAGATCCCACCCTCAAACCACCCCAAGTAACCTTTCTTATAGACAGTCTCCGCTTCATTTTGGAGAACAATTTTTTCATTTATAATAGCGTAACATACCATCAACGCAGGGGTACCGCTATGGGGACGAAAGTGGCGCCATCTTTCGCAAATCTTTTTATGGGGGAATTTGAAAGGCTACACATCCAAAACACCACACCCCGGATCCAACAACTCGTGTATTACAAAAGGTTCATTGATGATATCTTTATCATATGGGACGGCGACGAAAATACCGCTTTACAGTTCTGTAACAATATTAGCAATACAGGTTGGGGAATCAAATTCACCCCGAAATACAGCAAAAGTGAGATCGAATTTCTAGATATCGTCATCTCCACCAAAAACAATCAACTGGCCACCCAAACATACTTCAAATCCATTGACACAAACAGTTATATCAATTTTTCAAGTTTTCACAATAAAAAATGGTTAGAAAACATTCCATATAGCCAATACAAACGTATCCGGCGAAACTGTACCCTTGATAGTGTTTTTAAAAATCAGGCAAAAATCCTTAAAAAACGTTTTATCGAGAAAGGCTACCCAAGGAAACTTATAAAAAATGCCTACAGCAGAACCATCACTGACACACAAGAAAACTGTCTACAGCCAACAAACAGACAAGGGACACACACAGAAATGAATACAAACTTTGTCACACAATTCAATACATCAAATAATAATATACGCACAATTTTCTCAAAATACTGTTATATCCTACTACAGGATCCATACCTTGCAAAACACCTGCCCCCTAGGCCTAGAATGATTTACAGGAGAGCCCCGACGGTTAAGAACCTCCTTGCCCCTAGCAAGCCGAAACAACATAAAAAAGCTAGTTCGGCTGGCCCACCGTTACCACCCAAAAAACTAGGCAGCTACAAATGTGGAAAGAGTCGGTGCCTATGCTGTAAAACTATAACAAACAAATGCACACATTTTTCGTCTAATAAAAATGGGACCACATTCATGATAAAACATCATCTTACATGCCAGTCTAGCTATGTAATTTATTTAATTGAGTGCAGCTGCGGGCTTCAATATGTAGGCCGCACCACCCAGGAGTTACACTGCAGGCTTAACCAACATAGGCACAACATCCGAAAACACTATCAAAAACATAGCCTCTCCAGACATTGTGCCTCCACATCAGAGAAAGAAGAACATCCTATCAAAATCACACCAATTGATTATATACCAGAAAACCCATACAATCGGTTCAGTACATTACAGCGAAGAGAAGTCTACTGGATGTACCAATTGGATACCCTTGCGCCCCAAGGGCTGAATGAAATAAATGAGACCATCCTCTAGTATAAACTTTTTCAAAGGACATCCATGAAAAACTTCTAACATCCCGCCATTTGGTATTCCATCTTGAATATTAAAAGATTTTTTATGCAAGGGGCCCATACAGCCGAATACTCTAAAATTTAGGTTATTATATCTATATATCTCTCTGAATGTTTGGAGTTGACCGGGGCATAGGGCGCCCTCAGTTTTATATCCCAAATACTATCTTTATGTGGCCTCAGTTTTATATCCCAAATACGACCCCCATGTAACAAACATCTGCAGTCCTACATTATGCCCAAAAAATCTCTGCTAGCTACATTTGTGAAACTGTGTCTATAATGAACAATTGATACAGCCTCATGAAATAACTACAACATTGTATCAGTAGCCATTTCCCTTGGATTCGAATCAGGTTAATCTCCTGATATTGCCCCCCCCCCCCCTATTCTTTTTAAAAAAATCAGCCACCAACCCTCTTCCCCCTCCTCCATTTTTATCTACCAATATATGGAATTTTATTTACAGTAGGATTTTTATATATATTCTTATATAAATCATGGTAAAATTTCATGTATGTGCTGATGTTTATGTGTGTATGGGCTCGTGTATATAGGTGCATACAGACATGTATATATATAATATAAATTTATTTATCTATTAAGATGTACGTATTTTATATATAAAAATTCTTTTTATCTTTAATCAATGTAACCACCATGCTTTATTTATGATTTATGATTTATATTCCCCTTTTTTTTTTTTTTTTTTTTTATATACATATGCTTTTGTATTTTTATATACTATATATGGTTATTTTTATATGTATATATATATATATATATATACACACTTTTGTTTATTGGTATCCTATTATATATATTTTTACTTTCAATAATACCACCATGCTTTATACCACTCCATGCCCAGTCTCTTTCCCAATAATCATTAATACTAGACTGATCTATCCATAAGCAATGTAAATACGGCCAAATTTTAACCACTACAGTAATGCCTTATCCCATAGCAACTTAAAAGAAAATATATCCTTTTTCTTTTTTCAAAAACAAATTGGGTCCATTTTTTATATATATATCTGAAGGATCAGCAAGTAGCGTGATGCCCGACATCAGCTCTCTATAGTTGTTGATACATACTTACTCCCCGCCCCCCTCCCCCTCCCCTTGCTCCACCTCTGTTTGGCCTCACGCGCCTTTTTTGTGTTTAAATAACCGCCACATGTGAATGCTGTTTTATGTTGTATACTGTCCTGATGAAGGGGGCTCTCCGCCCCTGAAACGCGTTGACTAAAAATAAAAAAAAATATTGTGTTACCAATACATACCGGCTCCTTACTCCTGCTGACAGCGCCATCCAAAGGTTCATCTTTTTTTCTTCTTCTGCAATTAACAAGATTTTAGTATAACCAGTTTCTTATACATTGTCTTTGAAATGACCAATATCTCATCTAAAAAAAATCAGCATGGAAGCTTCCACAAAGAGTACACATTCAAAACGAATAGGAATCAGGATTGGTACAGAGAAGAATTAAGGGGGTCATTTATCAAACTGGTGTAAAGTAGAACTGGCTTAGTTGCCCATAGCAACCAATCAGATTCCTCATTTCATTTTCCAAAGGGGCTCCCAGAAAAAAAAATAAAAGATAGAATCTGATTGGTTTAATTTATGCTACAGATTTCCACTGTATATTTCACCGTTTGCAATGCGTAGGGTTAGATCTTTGGTAAATCCGCACCGAAATCCACTGTGGAATGTCAGCAAAATCTGCAGTAACATTTCCAAGAAAGGGACCCTGTCACACACAGCCAGAAAAGGAGGAAGTGGCCGACGTTGTGCTGCTCTCTCCTTTCACTTTAGTGGGGCTTAGGTAGAATCGGACCTGCTATAGATAGACGGCCAATCTTGTAGCGTGTATTATATATCTTATTGTGTGAGTTGTATCCCATATTGTTCTGATCCTTCTGTATTTGATAAAGGATGACTTTCGGCTCCGCTGAATCTGGGAGGCTGTGTGGTGATAGGAACATAAATTTTTTGATCCAATTCAATTATGCTAATACCTGATGTTGGGTCAACTGGGCCATTGTGGTATTGTTTAATAAGATGAGCACCAATCTTCACACAGGCAAATCACTTAATCCCATGGAAATGTATGGAGGTCTAGAGATAAAGTCTCTACTCACAGCATGAGGTGGACAGGCTGTAGGTCTACATAGGAATATGAGTAAATATACATATTAGGGCTCATGTACACAGTCGTAAGTGTTTTATTGTCTGTAAATGGCGGATACGCTAAAAGCCGGACCTTTATTTTTTAACTTCTGTAGAAATTTCCAATCCTTGTCCCCAAACGGACAAGAATAGGACATGTTCTACCATGGCAATACATGGCACATGCTTCCAAACACACAATAATAACATTTTTTCATTTTGTATTTTATTTTATCGAACCATAATGCAATAAAAACACAAGACTAGAGAGTGGAGATAAGCCACTGTCCATGTTGTGGGACTATTTGTGAGGTATTCCAGCTTCGCCTGCCTTTAAAGTGAATGGGGCCCTGCGCGAACTTGCGGTTTCGCGAACCGTCCCGGCCGATGTTCGTCCATCACTACACCCGGGACCCCCGCCAATGAGCTGTTTGAGAAGGCAGTAGTGCCACAGCTTTCTCTCAGCTTTCCCTAGGCCATGTGACATCACATTCATTGGTCACATGGACTAGGCACAGCTCTATACAATGTACAGCGCTCTGATTGGTAAAACGTGAGAAGGTCTGTAGCATTCTAAAACAGCTGATCAGCGAGGGTCCCGGATGTCAGACCACCACCGATCAGATATTGAGGACCTATACAGAGGATAGGACATCAGTATAAAACTCCCAGAAAACCACTTTAGTGTGTGGAGGCTGACTCAAGGAGGAAGAAGTTGAGCCCGACTGGAATTATCAGATATACAACTACATTAGGCATATTAATCCTAACATCTCCTTTTAGACATGGATTGCACAAGGTATTAAATCATTAGTTTATATACAGTATGTACTAATTTAGTTATATACCTTTAAAAGGGTATTGCGGTAGGAAAAAGTTATCAGATCAGGTTGGTGGGGGTACTACCGGTGGGACCCCCACCAATCACAAGAACAGGGCCCTGTATCCCCGGCAAGCCCCCTGCTGCTCCCCTGAAATGACCTGCGCGGCCGGTCGCACAAGCGCACGGCCGATCCATTCATTTCTGTGGGTGTTCCGGAGATAGCCAAGCACTGTACTCGCCTATCTCCGGAACTTCCATAGAAATGGATAGAGCTGGATAATTTTCACCTACCTGAATACCCCTTTGAGAAGTTTTAGCCAAAGGCCTCTGATTTGTTAGCATATCTTCAGATTAAGGGCTTGTTCACACAAACGTGCCGTGTTTTGCGGTCCTCAAATTGCGGATCCGCAAAACACGGATGGTCCTTTATAGAAATGCCTATTCTTGTCAGATATATAATTTTTGCAGGTCTTGGCGCTAACATCGACCTGTAAGGATGAGTTCATAATTGAGTTATTTGGCCCCGTAACTGCCCAAATAAGTGCAGTGTGCAGTGATTCTAAGAGTGACGCCTGTCATCTGCATGTCATACGAAATCACAGTATTATTTCACTACCAAAGCAGACTCCATATGTGTGTAACTGCAAGGCACAGTGTTCTACAACACTATAAAGGCTCTCTGCAGCCAGGAAATAGCAGTTTTTTAACGTAATTCGCTGGGAATTTATTCGGATCGAACCAATTTTTTATTTTTTTATTTGGCGAAACGGCAAATCAAATTTTTAAATAAAATTCACTCATCTCTAGTTGCCAGGGGAGAAAGGTCAGCCTTTCAAATGGGAGACTATTTTGTCGCTTTCCAGTCTTCTGGACTCACAAAGGAGTGTCTCCGACTCCTATACACTGGGCATTCCATGACTGGTTTCATGATCCTCCCATCAATTGGTCCAGCAATTTCATTAATTCCTCTTATTAAAAATGTGATATAGCAATATATATGTTAAATTAAAAATATCAATGTTTAATACCCTGAAGCACAAAAACACTTTTATATTGATTCATCCAAACAAAACAAAAAAAAAGGCAAAAACACTTGTCTCACTTCAGCAAATGGCATTTATCATGTAGAGAAATTTAATACAAGGCAATTACTAATGTATTGTTATTGTTCATATTGCCTCCTTTGCTGGCTTGATTCATTTCTCAGTCACATTATACACTGCTCATTTCCATGGTTACGACCACCCTGTAATCCAGCAGCGGTGGTCGTGCTTACACAATATAGGAAAAGGCACTGGCCTATGTGCACTCCCACAGCCCTGGCCACCAGGTGGTGAGGTGACAGGTTCGCTTTAAGTTCTGTTGAAATTAAGGGGCACATTTATTATAATAAAAGCCTGTAGCTAGCGGGGTATCCGCCAAAGTTATAACTTCAGCGCATCCACTTTCTACGCCTAAAACAGCAACTAAGCATTGACCCGCCATCTGCGCCTGAAAGAAGCCTAATTTAGGAGTATTTCAGTATAGGAAATGACCCCCTAAATCTGTGCAGCAGCTCTAGCCATTCTGACAGCTCCCTGACCGAATGTAGCTGCTTGCAGAATCTTTATATGTAAAGCAGTGGCCGGACTGAGGGGGGGCGGAGCCCCCTTTAGGGGAGGCCCCAATGACGGGGGTTTGGTTTCAGTGAGCTGGGGGGGGGGGGGGGGTCGGGCTAGGGGAGAGGGAGGGGGCTTTTGACAGGGAGAATAGGTTAGGATAGGTTAGGGGTGTGAGGGGGTGGAGTCGAGGGGTTTAAATAGGCAGGGAAGAAGAAGGCTAGGGGCCATTTTAGGTAGAGAGAAAAGCTGGTACATCACCTGAGAGATGGAGCGTCTGGAGGCCATGATCGGCGAGTTGCGGGCAGCGGCTGAGGTGAGAGGCCCTGCGTGGGTCCAGGAGCAGATCCAGCTGCTGCTGGGGGGGCCGAGTGAGGTGCCTGTCTTGCCTCACTCACCGGTATTACGGCCGCGGCGGGCCAGGCTGCCGGCGCGCCTTTCCCCATCAACTTCCCCCCCTAGGGCTCAGCGCCGTATTAGGAGCCCCTCTCGGGACCCTCCACGTCGGGTGCCGCCGACACCAGCTTCTACTAGGCCCCGGCGTGGGAGGAATCCTCACTGTAGGCGGAGCCTTGTGGGCGGCCGGGCCCGGCCGTCCACTCCTGCAAGCGGCGACGGCGTGGGAGCGGGACCGGGAACTGCGGGCGCCCCTGTAACTCCTGGCACAGGGGCGGCCCCTCGGCGTGGGAGGTCAGGCATTCAGCGCGGGGCTGCTGCATGTGGATCCGGTGGTAGCAGCAGGCCCCAGGTTGCAGACAGCTCGAAAGGCTCCGCCCCCAGGAGCAGTTATGATGACATCGTTAACCCCGGCGTCCCTGGTTTGCATAGAGCCAGGGGACAGGAGCCGACCGAGCCCAGGAGATGTGAGGAGGTCCGGACCGTGGAGGGATCCTGTTGCAACGCGCGTTCCTGCCCTGCCAGGAGGCAGGGTGAGGATGAAGGTTCCAGCGGCATGGTCTATCCGGGAGAGGACGTCCCTGGTCCCAGCGGGTCCAGGGGACAGAGAGACGGCGACAGCGTGACGCAGAGGAGGGATCTTCAGGAGTCAGGACTTGCGGCTGATGGGAACACAGCGCCCAGGCAGCCAGGTGAGATTGCATGGGGTCCACTTGCGCAGGTAGTGCAGGGTGTGGGGGCTGGGGTGGGGGGTGTTTCCCAGTTAGAGTTGAGTAAGGGCCTGGGGCAATTGTTGGGGGGTCTGGCGGGGTTGGTTGCTAGTTGGGGGTTGAGTGGGGGGACACCGTTGCAGGCCTGGGGCGTGCAAGGTTTGGCTGCGAGCGGAGGGTCGTCGGTGGAGCTGCAGCGGGGGTTGCCGGGTGTGGGGGTGTCGGTACAGACGCAGGCGGGAACGGAGGGGGACGAGGATTCTGTGCGGGTTGATGATAAAGCAAAAGGGGAGGTTTATGTTTGCTTTGAGGGTCCGTTGGGGGCGCATTTGAAGTCGGAGGTGAGGGAGAGGATTTGGAAGGGGGAATATGTGGAGATATTTTCCTTGCTTCCTTTGGAACGCTTCAATCTGGATAGGGTGCGAAGGTGTAGTGTACGGGGACTGTAATGCCCGTCACTACAAAAGTGTCACTTGGTGTGCTGTCGTCCCTCCTTAATCATGGGGAAGTTGGTATATGTCAGTTTTATAAAATGTCATGTAATGTAATGCTATGTATTTCCCTGTTACTGTGAAACTTGCATGTACAGGCCTGCTAGGGGTGTCATTCCAGGTCTTAGTCACTAGAGGGAGCTAGGGAGCCCTAGTTTATATAAGGCCCAGTCAGGGAAGCCAAAGTGAGTCTAGTCTAAGTGTCTGTCTAAAGCTGCAGCCTGTAGTCTGAAGCTAAAGCTTAGACTATGTCAGAGACAAGTCCAGGCCTGAAGCCTGCGGACCAGGAGAGGGTATTGCAGTCCCTGTAACCGGGTTCCAAATCCAACCAGAAGGTTCCCCTCCTGAATACATATATATGCAGAAGCAGGAAGACCACTGTTCAGAAGCTTCTAGAGTCTGAGGAAGGAGAGAGAGAGAGACAGAGGCAAAGTCAAGAAAAGCAAGAGGTACTCAAGATAACAGAGGAGTTACTTTATAAAGAGAAAACCAAGGATATAAGCCAGAGCTAGGTTATTGGGCCTTGGAGAAGATTTGCTATGTTCCAGGATCAGTCAGAGATAGAGTGCAAGCTCCTGTACTGCAAGTCCTGTGTGTTTAACACTCTGTAGTCACCTTGCTCAATCTGTATTGCCTGCATCAACCGTATTGAAAAATCGACTGTATGCAAAGGAACTGCGCTTCCGTGAATGTCTCTATATTTATAACTACTAAAGTTGGAGTTCTGCTTTAACATCACGTGGTTCCTCAGTTATTCCTGCTATCAGCAAACGGCGTGCCACCGTTTAATTGGCACTGGCGTCACGAACATTTCCTATCATCACCTGCCCTTGCAGAGAGTCAGCCGTCTCAGGTTAGTGTCTATTGCACTACAACACCCAGGAACACATTTCTAAACACAACTTGAGTACGCTGCACCTCTCTTTTGGCGTCACGAACAGGATACGCACGCTTTCTAGTGCAAGAAGCGTGAACTTTGTGCCTTAGACAGTTGCCCTGTGACCAAAGTGACAAATTGCCTGTTTATTTAAAGGGAACTTTGTGGACTGAAAATCATACCAAAAGTGTTCCTAAAACCTCTAAAAAGCGCTGTGCAGTATTGCGCTACCAAGAGGAAGAAAATCGCCACATCGGAGTGTGGTTTTGTGGACTTTTTACAATCCTGCTTGCTGTCAGTGAATAGACAGCGTTTATACCCAAAGATGGCCGCTGAGGCTGCTGAAATAGCTGCTGCGTCATCTTCATCCCGAAAAGGCGGGAAAAATTGTCGCCTTTCTGAGGAAAAAGCGGGAAAGAGTTCAAGGTCAGGCGCCACTGCTTATCTGGACATTTGCATGTCTGCCAGCATGGACACCGCCTTCCATATACTGGAATACCTGGGGGGCGGCCTCCCAGTGCAGTGGGAGGAGCTGGCTGATTTAATTGACGCGACCCTATCGCTCTCCAGAGAAGGATCGAGCATGTTGGAAAGTGAACAGAGCATTGCTGCAGCGTCCACGCCTGACATACCAGAGATGACTGATATTGGTGTAGAGCCAGAGGAGGCTCCACCGGCCTACTCTCCGGGACCGGAGAAACCCGCCTGCCGCCCAAGGGAGAAAGAACCAGAGCCCTGCTATGGCTCGTGGAGAGACTTCTTTCAGCCCTCTTTCAAATGGTCCTCACTAATGGCGGAGATCCGGGAGGCCGCTATAAAGCGGAATACCAAGACCAAGATCTACTATGAAGAGTTGACTAAGACTATCCATGAAAGACACACCAACACCCAACCCCGCCTGGAAAGGAGAAAGGGAGTGGTGGTGTCCTTTGACAAAACCCGTGGCTACGGGTTCATCCAAGACTATCTGACTGGCAGAGACCTATATGTGAATAGAAGGTCTGTCAAGAGAGACTACCTCCCTTCCTATCAGCACAGCCTCCGCGAGGGAGAGGAAGTGGAGTTCACCCCTGCCGAGAGCCTGAGAGGCCCTTATGCAACTGCCGTGACCCGTCCCAAGCGAACACCTGAGGACTGGGAGGCAGAAGAAGAAGACTACTCTGGCTGCGAGCGGGAACAGGAACGCTCTCCAGAGCCGGCCCATCACGCCTTCCAGGAGCGGAGCTCCTTCATTGGGCCTAACGTCTTCTGGCAGCCAACCGTGTTGGAAAAATGGGTGAGCCCCTATCCTTCCCCCGAGCTGCCTCGTCGGGAGAAGACTATGCGAGAGGTGGAAAATTTAAAAGGACTTCAAAATACCTTTGAGAACATCCGGAGGGGTCGGAGACCCGATGCATCACCAGAACCTGCAGAGGCCGAGTCCGCGCCATCGTTGACTGTACCTGCGCCGGCGGCGCCAGCAGATGACAGCGACTCCGACACGGAGAGCATCGGTGAACAGATTGTCCGGCTGGAGGAGAAGTTGCGGGAGCTGCGCAAGATCGCGACCGCCAGGATCCAGACGCCGCCAAAGAAGGACGAGGTAAGGGTGCCTGTCACCACCCGTAGACCACCTTCTGCTGCCACCGCTCCGTCAGTGCCCCAAAGAAGGCCTCCTGTTGCTGTGAGTAGCTGCACAGAGCCTACCGGACCGCTTGAGGCGGCGGTAACCGCTCCATTCCATCCCACCATTATCATGCCGGGACCGGTACAGTCCACCCAAGGGTTTACCCCTAGGCCCATGGGGCCAATACCTATTAGGGGCCCCTTTACTCTGCAGCTGCCCCCTAACACCGTTATGTGGGCCCATCCTCCTGTAGAGGACTACTACAGGCCATATTTGCCAGCAGGGTCAAGTGATTATGATATGCCTCTGTAAATCAGCCTGCTAAGCCTTTTGATTTATTTCATCAATGAATGAGGGTATTAACCCTTCCAGGACAGGAGTCCTATGTTTCCTGGTCGTTTGTTGCGGCTGCCAGTTTATCCACGGCTCAGTGGTAGGTGTTGACCACTGAAGTAATAAAGCCAACAAAGCCAAGTTTGTTTCCAGGACCTCCTGCCTGCTTTTGCTACCCCACGCCAAGTTGTGCCTGTTCCTTAGTTGCACCTTTTACCCTTCACCCCCTTTTCAGGTTGATCAGGGGTATTACAGCACTTGTCTTTGCTGTCCTTTTATTGTGCAACTTCATACTAAGGAACCGTGCCCAGAGACAGACTCAAAAGAACCTGAGCCTCTGAGATTTTTGCTCTTTTAAAGGAAATGTGCCCAGAGATGGACTCCACCGCATGAGAGCCTCTGTGATTTAATAGGAAAATAACCTGGGTACGGACTCATGTTTGTTCTTTGAGCCTCCAAGAACTTTTATACTGTTTTATCCATTTTGCTGTTCTATTATGGACTTATTCATTGTCATGGACTATCCTGGTTATAATGTTACGCTGTGCCAGGTCAGCGCCCCAGTTCCATTCACTATCCTGAGAGAAGAGAACGACGCCCCTTGTCACCACACTTCACCTTTGCCAATTGGACCTGATATGAATGTAAATGCAGATGAATTACATGTATGTATGCCTGCATGTCTCTTTTTTCTGTTTCAGGTAGAGATTCCAGTTGGGCGAGCCCTGATGGAGTACGAGGTCGTACTCAGCTTAAAGCAGTGGGGTATGTAGTGTACGGGGACTGTAATGCCCGTCACTACAAAAGTGTCACTTGGTGTGCTGTCGTCCCTCCTTAATCATGGGCAAGTTGGTATATGTCAGTTTTATAAAATGTCATGTAATGTAATGCTATGTATTTCCCTGTTACTGTGAAACTTGCATGTACAGGCCTGCTAGGGGTGTCATTCCAGCTCTTAGTCACTAGAAGGAGCTAGGGAGCCCTAGTTTATATAAGGCCCAGTCAGGGAAGCCAAAGTGAGTCTAGTCTAAGTGTCTGTCTAAAGCTGCAGCCTGTAGTCTGAAGCTGGAGCTTAGACTATGTCAGAGACAAGTCCAGGCCTGAAGCCTGCGGACCAGGAGAGGGTATTGCAGTCCCTGTAACCGGGTTCCAAATCCAACCAGAAGGTTCCCCTCCTGAATACATATATATGCAGAAGCAGGAAGACCACTGTTCAGAAGCTTCTAGAGTCTGAGGAAGCAGAGAGAGAGAGACAGAGGCAAAGTCAAGAAAAGCAAGAGGTACTCAAGATAACAGAGGAGTTACTTTATAAAGAGAAAACCAAGGATATAAGCCAGAGCTAGGTTATTGGGCCTTGGAGAAGATTTGCTATGTTCCAGGATCAGTCAGAGATAGAGTGCAAGCTCCTGTACTGCAAGTCCTGTGTGTTTAACACTCTGTAGTCACCTTGCTCAATCTGTATTGCCTGCATCAACCGTATTGAAAAATCGACTGTATGCAAAGGAACTGCGCTTCCGTGAATGTCTCTATATTTATAACTACTAAAGTTGGAGTTCTGCTTTAACATCACGTGGTTCCTCAGTTATTCCTGCTATCAGCAAACGGCGTGCCACCGTTTAATTGGCACTGGCGTCACGAACATTTCCTATCATCACCTGCCCTTGCAGAGAGTCAGCCGTCTCAGGTTAGTGTCTATTGCACTACAACACCCAGGAACACATTTCTAAACACAACTTGAGTACGCTGCAAAGGGAAGATGGTAAGCGGGAGGAGGAGGAGAAGCGCCGGTATAGGTTAATACCGAGGACGTTTGCAAACTGGTTGCAGGCGTTCGCGATATTGGCGAGTGTGATTGGGGAGAAGACTCCGGAGGCTTGTTCGGGGTTGTTTTGTTATTTGGACGCAATCGGGAAGGCGCGTCGGGTGTATGGGGGAGTGGCGTGGTTGCGGTATGACGAACAGTTCCGGCAGAGGAAGGCGGTTCGCCCTGAGATGTGGTGGGACCATAAGGATATTGCTTTATGGCTGAAGGTTACGGCCCCAGTGCGTTCGGGGCAGCCCTTTCGTGGGGAAGGTAGAAGTGGGGGGTCGGGCAATGCAGCGGTTGCCTCAGCGAGGGGACTGTGTTTTGCCTTCAATGAAGGCACCTGTAGGTTCGGGCCTAAATGTAAATTTAAGCACGAATGCTCAGGCTGTGGAGGGAATCACGGGGCAGCGCGGTGTTTTAAGGGAGGCAAGCAGAGAGGGGGGGATGGTTTTGGAAAAGGGGGTGACGCCGGTTCGGCTGGAAAGGATGCAACCGTACTTAGATAGGTACCCCAATAGGGAGGCGGCGGGTTTGTTGGTTTTGGGTTTTGCGGAAGGTTTTCGAATTCCGTTTGTTCCGGGTGAGGCGGTGTTGCTTAGGAAGAATTTGCGGTCTGCTAGGGAGCATCCAGAGGTGGTGAGGGAGAAGTTGGGGAAGGAGGTGATGCTGGGGCGGATGGTGGGTCCGTTTTTAGAGCCACCGGTTTACAATTTGCGGGTGTCACCGCTGGGGGTTGTACCTAAGAAAAAGGGGAATAAGTTTCGCTTGATCCATCACCTGTCGTTCCCGAGGGGCTCCTCGGTCAATGATGGTATTGACTCGGCGGTTTGTTCTGTAGTATATACATCGTTTGAGGCGTTTTGGGGCGGGAGCGTTGATGGCAAAGACGGATATTGAGGCGGCGTTTCGGTTGTTGCCGGTTCATCCGGATTGTCAGCATTTGTTTGGATGTTTTTGGGATGGGGGGTTCTTTGTGGATCGGTGTTTACCCATGGGGTGTTCATTGTCGTGCGCTTACTTTGAAACTTTCAGCTCGTTTTTGGAGTGGGCAGTGGTGGACTCGTCGGGTTGTGAATCGCTGATTTATTACCTGGATGATTTTTTGTGTATAGGCCCCCCGGGGTCGCCGGTTTGCGCATTATTGTTGGCAACGTTGAGTTCGGTTTTTGAGAGGTTTGGGGTCCCGCTGGCGGAGGGTAAGACAGTGGGGCCGGTGTCAGAATTGAGTTTCCTTGGCATAGTGATTGACTCGGTGAGGATGGAGTGTCGGTTGCCGGGCAATAAGCTGGTAGATCTGAAAGGCTTGGTGGCTAGGGCGATTCGGGCAAAAAAGTTGCAGTTGAGGGAGCTTCAGTCGCTGTTGGGGAAGCTTAATTTCGATTGCCGGATAATTGTAGTGTACGGGGACTGTAATACCCGTCACTACCAAAGGTCACTTGGTGTGCTGTCGTCCCTCCTTAATTATGGGGAAGTTGGTATATGTCAGTTTTATAAAATGTCATGTAATGTAATGCATGTATTTCCCTGTTGCTATGAAACTTGCAAGTACAGGCCGGCTAGGGGTGTCATTCCAGCTCTTAGGCATTAGAGGCAGCTAGGGAGCCCTAGTTTATATAAGGCCCAGACAAGGAAGGGAAAGTCAGTGTAACCTGATCTAGTGTGGAGTGCAGAAGTCAGTCTAGACCACAGCTCAGAAGTTTCTAGAGCCTGAGGAAGTGTCCAGAAGTTGAGAGAGACAGAGGCAAAGATCAGGAAAGCAAGAGGTACTCAGAAAGACAGAGGAGGTACTTATTAAAGCTATAGCCAAGGAGATAAAGCCAGAACTAGGTTAATGGGCCTTGGTGAAGATATGCTATATTCCAGGATCAGACAGAAATAGAGTGCTAGCTCCTGTGCTGCAAGTCCTGTGTTCAACACTCTGTATTTACCTTGCTGTAACTGAATTGCCTGCCTCGACCGAATTGCAAAATCGACTGTATGCCAAGGAACTGCGATTCCACTATTGTCTCTGCTGGAAAACTACTAAAGTTGGAGTTCTGTTTTAATACTACGTTTCCTCAATTTATTCCTGCATCCGCAAACGGCGTGCCACCGTTTACTTGGCACTGGCGTCACGAACTATTTCTACCTATACCTGCCCTTGCAGAGAGTCAGCTGTACCAGGTTAGTGTATATTGCACTACATCACCCAGAAACACCTACTGCACACAACTTGAGTACGCTGCATAATGCCCATGGGGCGAGTGTTCTGTAGGCGGTTGGCGCAGGCAACTGGGGGGGTGGTGGCTCCGCATCATTATATTCGGTTGGGTAGGGAGCTGCGGGCGGACTTACAGGTTTGGAGTTCTTTTCTGGACCAGTACAACGGTCGCTCGCTGTTCATGGGGGAAGTTGTTGAGGCGTTTGATTTTGAATTATTCACGTATGCGGCGGGGGGTTCAGGTTTTGGGGCTTTTTGTGGAGGTCAATGGTGCGCTGGAGTGTGGCCAGCTGTTTGGGTGGAACGGGGCTGGGTGAAGAATCTGGCTTTGTTAGAGTTGTTTCCTATTGTGCTGGCGGTTGTGTTGTGGGGAGAGCGGTTCCGGGATAAAAAGGTTCGTTTTCACTGCGACAACATGGGGGTGGTTCAAGCGATAAATGGGCTGTCGGCATCGTCGCCATTGGTGGTGCGGCTGCTGCAGCGGTTAGTGTTAGAGTGCTTGTCACTTAATGCTTGGGTTGTAGCGGTGCATGTGCCGGGGGTTGACAATTGTATTGCTGACGCCCTTTATCGTTCGCAGTGGAATCGTTTTCGGCAGTTGGCTCCGGAGGCGGAGGTGATTGGATTGGAGTGTCCGGGTTGCCTGTGGGAGCTGCTGGAGGAGCATTGATGGGGCTTATTCGGGCGTCATTAGCTCCGGGTACGTGGGATGCGTATATGAGGGCTTGGAGGGTGTGGGAGGACTGGTGTGCCGCTTTGGGAGGAGGGATTGAGGAGACGGAGTTGGTTTTGCTAATGTTTTTGGGTCACGGTAGGGAGCAGGGTTGGTCGGTTAGCAAGATAAACAGTTACATGGCCGGGTTGGCTTTTGGTTTTAAGGCTCGGCGGATGGTGGATGTGACAGAGTCTTTTTTGGTGGTGCAGGCATTAAAAGGTTGGAGGAGGATGGGTGCTGGGATAATCGGGAGGAGGCCAGTCTCGTTTGGGTTGTTGCTTAAGTTGGGGGGGGCAGTTGCGGACGGTTTGTCGGTCAGAGGGGGAAACGAGGTTGTTTCGGTTGGCTTTCTCGCTGGCCTTTTTTGGGGCTATGCGGGTGGGGGAGTTGGTTTGTCCGTCGGTGAGTCGGGTTGGGGGACTTTTGAGGAGGGATGTTGAGCTGTTTGATGATAGGGTAGAGTTTATTATTCGGCGGTCAAAGACGGATACGTTGGGTAAAGGGAAGAAGGTGGTGCTTTTCCGGGTGGAGGATTGTGACATGTGCCCGGTTCAATGTTTGCAGGATTATGGGTTAAGGGGGGGGGGGACGGGTCCCCATTGTTGGTTCATATGGATGGCACCTTTTTGTCTCGCTTTCAGTTTTCTGCTATTTTTTCGAGGTGTTTGAGCCGGGTGGGGGTGGATAAGGTGGGGTATTCTAGCCACTCCTTTAGAATCGGGGCAGCGACAGAAGCGGCTAGATGGGGTGTGGGTGAAGACGTTATTAAAAGGATTGGCCGTTGGGAATCGGCGAGGTTTAAATCTTATGTGCGTTTGGATCGCTTGTAAAGTGTGGAGGGTTGGTTGGTGTTAGGTTTATTGTGTTTGTGCAAAGCTGCGGTATTGTTCTTTTTGTTCTCTCGTTACAGATACAGCGCCCGCTCTGGTGTGGATTGTGGGGCATTCCTATGTCTTCTGGGGGGCCGTCCGGGCAGCGGTTCGGCCGGACGGTCAACAGCTAGGATTTGACAGGGAGTCTGCGGTGGTAAGGTGGATTGGGAGGCGGGGTATGGTTTGGAAAGGGGTGCTGCCTGAAATTCATAGGTTCGTGAGGATGGATAGGGCACCGTTGGTGTTGGTGGTACATGCGGGGGGCAATGATTTGGCGGCGAAGCCTATCCGGGAGTTGATTAAGGAGATCAAGTGGGATTTCTTACGGTTGTGGTCGTTATTTCCGGATATGGTGACCATATGGTCGGATATTGTCCCCCGGCAGGTGTGGAGGGAGGCTAGGTCTGTGGATGCGGTGAATAAGGCGAGGATAAAGGTGAACAGGGCAGTTGGGTGTTTTATGGCTAGGAACGGGGCGGTGGTAGTCAGGCATAGGGATTTGGAGGCGGGAACGGGTGGCTTTTTGGAGATCGGACGGAGTGGATTTGAATGCGGTGGGGTTGGATATGTGGAGTTTGGCGTTGCAGGAAGGCATTGAGGTGGCCCTGAGGTTGTGGAGGAACGCCCGGAGTTGAGGTGGTCAAGTCCGGTCGTTGGTGGCGGTGGGGGGGGGGGTCCTTGGAGTTGGGCACGGTGGAATCTGAGGACAATTGGGGGGGCCCCACGGTGGGGGCTGGACTCCCAGGTGGACCGAGCGGTTGTGGTGAATCGAGGGGGGGTCATTCGATGGTGCCTTTGAGCTGGGCGGTACGGCTGGAGGCAAGAATGGCTCACCCTGGTTTGACAGCTCGATGTTTTGGGGCTTCAAGGACCTCCCCCCATTGGGGTTTAATACTGTATTATGTTATGTTATGGTTGTAAATGTTATTTAATAAACGGCTGCTGTGGCCATTACATTTCCAATTGGTGGTCCGAGTTTTATTGGGATTAGAGTTCTGGGGTGGAAAAGTGTAATGGTGGTTTAGAGGTGAGTAAGGTGGGTATGAAAGTAATGGTCGAGGCGAACATGGATAACCAATACCCTCGTCAAGCAGTGGCCGGACTGAGGGGGGGTGGAGCCCACTTTAGGGGAGGCCCCCATGACGGGGGTTTGGTTTCAGTGAGCTGGGGGGGGGAGTGGTCGGGCTAGGGGAGAGGGAGGGGGCTTTTGGCAGGGAGAATAGGTTAGGATAGGTTAGGGCTGTGAGGGGGTGGAGTCGAGGGGTTTAAATAGGCAGGGAAGAAGAAGGCTAGGGGCCATTTTAGGTAGAGAGAAAAGCTCCCACCCACCCTCCCCCTTTTTGTTGGGCAGTTTTGGAATGGAGGGGAGCGGGGTTGTGGTGCTGGGATTTATTGTGGGGAGTGGGTTTTTTGTCACGGCGGCTTGTGGCGGTGGGGGGGGTCCTTGGAGTTGGGCACGGTGGAATCTGAGGACAATTGGGGGGGCCCCACGGTGGGGGCTGGACTCCCAGGTGGACCGAGCGGTTGTGGTGAATCGAGGGGGGGTCATTCGATGGTGCCTTTGAGCTGGGCGGTACGGCTGGAGGCAAGAATGGCTCACCCTGGTTTGACAGCTCGATGTTTTGGGGCTTCAAGGACCTCCCCCCATTGGGGTTTTATACTGTATTATGTTATGTTATGGTTGTAAATGTTATTTAATAAACGGCTGCTGTGGCCATTACATTTCCAATTGGTGGTCCGAGTTTTATTGGGATTAGAGTTCTGGGGTGGAAAAGTGTAATGGTGGTTTAGAGGTGAGTAAGGTGGGTATGAAAGTAATGGTCGAGGCGAACATGGATAACCAATACCCTCGTCATGTACATTCCAGGGGCATAGCAAGTAACCGTGGGGCTTCATAGCAAAATTGACTTGGGCCCCACTCTATCATGACCACCTTCTGCAGCAATTCCAGTACATGAATTTTATGATTATTATGGTCTCCCTGATGCACAAGGATAATGTAAAAGTTGAAGTGACTTTATTGTACATATTGCAGATAATTTACACAGTTATGTCACAAAATAGCAATAATGCACACAGTGATGTCACTAGTAGGAGAATATACGCAAATAGGTCATTGCATAGGAATGACACACATAGAAAGGTCATCATGTATCCCTTCTCTATGTTGAGAAGGGGTAATACAGGGTGGCCCACGAAAAAGTAGACAGTCTCCAGCAATAGTATGACAAAATGAATGAGCAAGTGGATTGTTTTTTTAATAACCCACATGCCACACGATGCAGAAAGTGGTCCCCATTCATATCTATGCATTTTTGGGCACGTCGGATTATGTCGGCTGATACTACTTGTAATGTTGCGGATAGTGTTTGTGATATTTTCCTTCAGTTCATCCAGGGATGTGGATTGTTAGCGGACATTTTCTGTTTTGAATTTCCCAACAGATAAAAATTGCACGAGGACAAGTCTGAGGAACGTGGTGGCCATAACCCCTTGCTCACAGTTTGCTCCTACATCAACAGTTCATCAATCCGTGCCAGTGAGGTGTGGCATGTTGTCCCATCTTGTTGGAAAGAGCAGGACATTTTTGTTTCTGCAGCATCACTGCTGTAGAGCTGCAAGCAGTATCGGCCAACATAATCCGATGTGCCCAAAGATGCATAGACCGGAACAGGGACCACTTTCAGCATCTTTTGTGACTTGTGGGTAATTAAAAAAATAACAATCCACTTTCTCATTCATCTTGTCATACTATCGCTGGAGGTGGGCTACTTTTTCGTGGGCCACCCTGTATATAAGATAGGGGTAAACGTGGAGCCCAACAGTCATTATTTGCTGCACCTTATGTTTGAATGAAAATGCATTTCTGGTATTTTACAGTAGAAACCCATACTCTTCAAAAAGTCTCCCAAGGTGCCCAGACCTAATTTATTTATTTATTTTATGCACTTATATAGCGCTGCTATATCCCGCAACTCTTTACAGACATTAGCATCCAACTGTCCTTAATGGGGCTCACAATCTAAGTTCCCTATCAGTATGTCTTTGGACTGTAGGAGGAAACTGGAGGAAACCCACACAAGCACAGGGAGAACATACAAACTCCATGCAGATGTTGTTATTGGTCAGATTCGAACCTAGGACCCCAGTACTGCAAGGCACCAGTGCCAACCAGTGAGCCACTGTGCTGCCCACTCATGGCATAGCCTTAATAAAAATAAATGATGCCATCTATCTCTATGAACGTATCTATGCTTCAAGAGGGACAACTGATGAATTCCTTAAGATATGGAAGCTCAAAAACTCTATGAGGTTCTTAGCACACAATCTGATGACATTGTGTGAGCCCATCTGCCACGTCAAGGCGACCTCATTCAGATAGGTCCCTACACTAAGACTCTTTTTTTTTTTATGACATGATTTACACTGATTTGCACTATTAATTTGAAAAGCCAAACTGATAAGCAGTATATTGGTGTTTCTCTATAACAACTGACTACTGTATATAAAATAATGTAAAAGCACACTGCAAGTGATAACACCAGTTACACTCAATATATCCTGTTATATGTATAACGTGTTAGTGTAGGGACCCACCTAAACAAGGAGGGATTAAGCACTGCAAAAGGGCTAACAAAACAGATGTGAATTTAATATATGAAATAGAATTCAACCCATGTAATGTTATAACAATATTGATTGCAACTGGTACACCATGCAATGTTTGTATAGTCAGTCACTGCAGAAGAAAAGCTTTTTTGTTTTTGGTGCATTATGTGGCGGAGGCCAAGCTTAGATTTTTCTAAAATGTAAAATTTAGAACAGAACTTTTCTCCTATTACTGTGTAACATTTTATGGATATCACGCAGGAAGTGATATCATACACTATATACACTACACTTAACCTATATACAGACACTATATGAATTACACTGATCCTATATACACACTGCATACATTTACCCTATACATAGACTACACTTACCTTTCACATACACTATATACACCACACTTACCCTATGTATGCACAGTATATATATACTACATTACACTTACCTGATATACATACTATAAAGACTACACTTACCGTAAATATACACTAGACTATTCTTACTCTATATATACATTACATAGAGTACATGTACCCTAAATATACACTATATACATTATACTTGCCTTATACATACACTATATACTGTACACATACCTTATACCCTAAATATTGATTAATTATCCTATATACACACACACACACTATATGCACTACACATGCCAAATGTAATACTATAATGACTACACATGTCATATACATACACTATATACACTAAACTTACCCCATATACAGAAACTATATAAATTACACATATCCTATACATACAATATATACATTGCACTTACCCCACATATAATATATATATATATATATATACACACACACACACTACACTTACCCTATATACAGATAATATATAAATTAAACAACACTTACCCTGTACAAACACTATATACACTATACATTTACTATATACTCTACACATACCTAATATACAGACTAGTTATAAAGATTACACTTATCATATATACAAAACATAAATACTACATTTATGCTACAGTATATACATACTACATAGACTACACTATGCAGATATACTATATACAAGACTACACTTACCTTATATACACACACACTATGTAAACTACACTTACCTTATATACACACATTATGTAGACCAAACTTCCCTTATGTACATACTGTATAGACTACATTTACCATATATAGAAACTTTATAGACAATACTTACCCTATATATACACTACATATATTAAAGTTACCATATGCATACACTATATACACTACAGTTACTCTATATACAGACACTATATAGATTACAGTTATCCTACACACATAAGCTATATACACTACGGTTATGCTATATACACACTATTACACTACACCTTATTCATACACTATATACACTTACCCTATATACAGACTAACTATAAAGCTGACACATTCTATAAACACAACACATAGAGTACACTTACTTGCATAATAATAAAAAAAACGGATATTTCAGGAATGCTGCTATATACAAAGAGACTAAGGTATCATATTAATGGCATGATCAACCCTACCAGGCAACATGCCTGACTTAATAGGGTTGATCATGCTGACAGACGCTCTTTAAGAATATACTATACACTGAGAATATATGTAATGCCTGTTGATGTTTTCTCCTGTGGTCCGTGAGAAGGTTCTCTGTGAAGACTGCGGAGACTGAAGATTGTGTCTGAATTAAAAAGAAAACATGACATAAATATTCCAGCAGTTGTTGGACTCTTTAACACATACTGTCTATCAGGATGGACCCCGTGTCTCAATATTGTATCAAACAACGAGTGACCCCGATGTCCATTCTAACTTGTCACACCTCGCCTTTCATTTGCTAAGTGAACTGGACAACTGCAACTTCTGATACTCACTAATTTCCAACATTCTGTAATTTTCTGTGATTTTGTTGATGTCGTCACATAAAAAATGTACATGTAGTCTCAGCCCAATGGAGATTCTTAAAGGGTTGCAAAAAGAAGTATAAAAAGTATTCCCAAATCGTGCACTGAGACCCTATTTAGCATAAAACAGCAATTTGGGTAATAAAAGAATCAAGCATATTTTTATTTTTTATTCACATAGCCGTATCAGGGCTTGTCTTTTGCAGTACAAGATGTACTTTCTAATGGCGCCATTTATAGTTGTATACAATGTGAATGGGAAGCGGAAAAAACAAATTTCAAATGGGGTGGAATTATAAAAAAATAAACAATTCTGCAACAGTTTTATATTCATTTTTTTTTTTTAACACCGTTTCCTATGGATTAAAACTGACCTATTATTTTTATTCTTGGTCATTACGATTACATTAGTCCCAGGTGCCTGCAGTTTAAAACAGAAGGCACCTGGCGGATATCGCGCCCGCTCTGTTCATGCGGTTTTTGTTACAGAAGCGCACAGAAATCCGTACAGATATTTGTGCTGACTTTCTGCACCTTACCCTACACCTGTGTACAGGCACCCTAAGGCTTGGAGGGGAGTATGCAAATTAACTCATACCAGCCCAACCAACTATCTGAATAGAAAATTACCCTTTTTGGGAGGGTTTTTCCGATATTTATATGACTGTGCCTGTAGTAATAGAGCAAGATTTGCATTTAAGGGTTCAATCCAAAAAAGCTGGTTTCACAAGCTAAGGCCTCATGCACACGACCGTGCCGTTTTTTTGCGGTCCGCAAACCGCGGGTCCGCAAAAATTGGAAGCCGCCCGTGTTGCCTTCCGCAATTTGTGCCGGCAATATAAATGCCTATTCTTGTCCGCAAAGCGTGGACAAGAATAGGATATGTTATATTTTTTTAGCGGGGCCGCGGAACGGAGCCACGGATGCGGACAGCACACGGAGTGCTGTCCGCATCTTTTGCGGCCCCATTGAAGTGAATGCATGAGGCCTAAAGCCGCAATGCATATGAAGAACCTCACTGACAGGCAACTACATGAGATGAGTTTAATGACGCCAAGAATTTTCACATTTTAAGGCTTCATTCACACAGTCAGTGTTTGGTCAGTGATTTCCATCAGTGATTGTGAGCCAAAACCAGGAGTGGACACTACACAGACATAAGGTAGAAGGGAAAGATCTGCACCTGTTCTGTGTTTTGGACCCGCACTTGGTTTTGGCTCAAAATCACTGATGGAAATCACTGACCAAACACTGACTGTGCGAATAAGGCCCTAATGCAATCATCTGCAGTGTCTGCCATTCTTTATACTTCATCGTTCTTTAGGTAACTTCACCACATGTGTTGTAGACCTGACCAAAAGTCCTATTTTCCCTAGACACATAATAAACCGTTCGAATTTAGGGAAAACGCTAAACATCTTTTCCTGTTTTATTGTATTTATTGTAGCTTACTAAAAACACACCAGTTTTATACGGAGATATCCCGCACCTGAATATAACAGTTAGCTATATCTCAGTCTCTTACCCCAGAAATCCCACCGTGAGCAGTGGACGTAAAAGCAGCTCCTCCGGGTGTCTCCGAAATTCATCACTAACCATAAAATCAGTTTCATCTCCCAAGGAGCCAACTGATGATTCTTCGATTCAAGCCGACCAATAGCTGTCTGTTTACTGCAGTTGCCATGGTGATGTCAACATCAGAGTTAAAGGGGACATTACCTTCCTGATCACTTTTTCTTTTCAAATACTAATCTTGATGAATTCCTGCACTTATGTCAAGTGTGAATGAAATCCAAATAATCTTTACATTTTATGCCATGGAGAGGTAGAAATTAAAGGGGGTTTGTCACCTATTTGTGCTGCCTTATCTGAGGGCAGTATATAAAGGTGACAGAAATCCTGATTTCTTTTTAAGTAGTGGCAATCTTCACATCACCGTTTAGCTTTCCGTTCTTCTGTATTTTAAGCATCCGCTATGCTCAGTTATGCACATGTTGCATCCTTTTTAGCCATTTCCGTCTGGGATCCGTTATTTTAGAGGGAAAAAATTCCTACATAAATATTTTTTTTGCAGTCTAAAATAACGGATCGTAGACAGAAATGGCTAAAACGAAGGCAACATGTGCATAACAGATGCTTAAAATACATGTGAACTCAGCCTTAGGCCTCATGCACACGGCCGTTGTGTGGTCGTTCCTTGCATTGGGGACTGCAATTTGCGGTCCCTAATGCACGGGCAATGTCCGTGCGGCGGCCATGACAAATCGAGACCTATTCAACGTGAATGGATCTGTGATTTGTCCGCACCGCAAAAAAACAGAACATGTATGAACCCGTAGCTCTGGATTGCGGGCCGCAATATGGCCACAGCCGGGCAACGGCTGTGTGCCTGAGGCCTTAAAGGGATTGTGTCACTTCAGTAAATAGTATTTATCATGTAGAGAAAGTTAATACAAGGCACTTACTAATGTATTGTGATTGTCCATATTGCCTCCTTTGCCGGCTGGATTCATTTTTCCATCACATTATACACTGCTCGTTTCCATGGCTACGACCACCCTGCAATCCATTAGCGTTGGCTGTGCTTGCACTCTATCGGAAAAAGCACCAGCCTATATAAGCTCCCAATGTACCAGCCACCAGAGAGGCTGGTGTTTTTTTCTACAGTGTGCAAGCACGTCCACCACTGATGGATTGCAGGGAGGTCGTAACCATGGAAACGAGCAGTGTATAATGTGGTAAAAAAATGAATCCAGCCAGCAAAGGAGGCAATATGGACAATCACAATACATTAGTATGCCTTGTATTTACTTTCTCCTACCATGACAAATGCCACTTGCTGAAATGACACAATCCCTTTAAAGGTAGGTTTTGTCAGCTCCAAAATCCTCTGTGTATCCCACGTCAGAAACCGCTGTTTTCTGCCACTGAATGGAGCTAAACCACTAGCAGGCTCCGGGTACGGCTTTGTGGGGGGCAATAACCCTCGGCTGCATGAACTGCCGCTTGGCCTCCCATTGAATACAATGGGAGGCGGTTTCAGCGCAGATTCAGCCAGGTTTTCTGCACCAATGAAATGAACTCAGTGAGAGAGAGTGAGAGAGTGCAGTGAGAGCACAGCATGGACACGCAAGATAAGGTAGACCTCGCCTCACTCTAATCTTTTGGTCAGTTATTTCTATCAGTGATTTTGAGCCAAAACCAGGTGCGGGTCTAGCCACAGAACAGGTGCAGATCTTTCCCTTATACCTTATGTCTGTGTAGTGTCCACTTCTGGTTTTGGCTCACAATCACTGATGGAAATCACTGACCAAACACTGATGTGTGAATGAGGCCTAACACTGCCCTGATTCCACAGTATCAGAGTGGTGAAGAGAAATGAGAGCTGGTGGCCGCCCCGTGATATATAAATGCCCCAATAACAATAAGATCTCTTTCACACGTCTGTGGTGACATCTGTGTCAAGCTGCTTAGTCTTTCATCCGTGAAAATGTCTGTGAAGGATCCGTGTGTCCGTTTTTTGCCCTCCAGGTGTCATCTGTATTCCACATACACTGCTAGGCTGAAAATTTAGTTTCAATCACAGCTCCTACCAATGGTCAGTCAATATCACTGACAGAACAAAGTGGTTTTCACGGACCCGTAGACTCCAATGGCCTGGTTTGGTTTTGGGCAGTTTTAGGTAACAAGCTGCATCTGAGCAGCCTCCTATTTTTATTTTTTTATAAATATATTTATTTTGTTTTCTTCATGATGCAAAACAGCACATATTATAATAGAAGAAACAGCCAATACAGGGTAGGCACTATACAACTGTAGTCAACTATCCTACAACATATAACAAAATGCTACAAAAATTATAAATAGAGCTGTAAATTCACAGTTACTACATACAATAATACTATATCCAGCCACCCCTTCCCACCCTATTGGCTGTCGTCACTTCAACTCTGATAGAAACTATATCTGAACAGTCATACGTGCCGCGCTCCGTTTCCTTTCCATATCCTCATATAATCAGAAAAGGAGTTAAAGTGTCCACATACAAAAAGATGACACACATTAACCACCCCCCTCCGTAACCAGTAAACAAAATCTGTGATTTTAAAGAATTCCGTCACATTCCTGTTCTCCCACAAAGGGGTGAAAGCAAAAGGGGAGGAGACTTTCAAAATCCTCTTAAGCTTATTCCAAACCATTTGTAGGGTCCAAGGAATCAATAGGGTCTTCCTCACCCCCAAATAACCAGACTCCAAACATGTAAAAATATTAGGGATATACCGATACCAGTATCGGTATCGGGACCGATACCGGACATTTGCACGAGTACATGTACTCGTGCAAATGTCCCCGATACCACTGCCGATACCTGTGCGCCGCTTCTATGTGTCAGTGTCCGTCCGCGGCCTGCCCCTGCACCTCGCACAGCTGATACAGCTTCAGAGGCAGCAGCAGGCAGTGTAATAGGAGCCTAGAGTGGAAGCTAGCCCCGCCCCTCCCCGCCCTCCAACCAATCAGGCAACCAGCACTGACTCACATGACAGGGGGAGTCGCAGGGACTCAGAGAATCTTCTGAGAGTTTATTAGTTATGAGTCAGAGACAGTGTCACCGAGTCCCTGCCAGGCTTCCTGCTCTGCGGCTCCCTGTAAGTCCGTCCGGGGGGAAGGGGGGGCATTATTAGCATAGCATGTAGTGGAGCTGTGTGTGTACAGGGTGCATGTAGCAGAGCAGGAAGCCTGGCACGGACTCGGTGACTCATTCGATTCTTTTAACTAATAAACTCTCAGACGATTCTCTGAGTCCCTGCAATTACATCACCGACTGCTCCACTGCATTCACTGCAGCAGAGCTGTGTTTGCCAGGAGCGAGTCCCTCTAAAGGAGATAGTGTCTGTCTTCTATGGCCCTGGTCCTTCCCTTCCTGCCTGCAAGCTGCACATTGATCTCTAAAAGCAGGCATTAGGGCAAGAAGAAATATACATTACTGTATGATGGCCACAAGACTATTATACTGAGGAGGGAAGGGCTTCAAAAATTGTTGTCCTGACTCCTTACAGTATGTCTCCTTGTGGCCGCCCCATACAGTATAACATCTCCTTGTGGCCCCCATACAGTATAACGTCTCCTTGTGGCCGCCCCACACAGTGTAACGTCTCCTTGTGGCCGCCCCATACAGTATAACATCTCCTTGTGGCCCCCATACAGTATAAAGTCTCCTGGTGGCCCCCATACAGTGTAACGTCTCCTTGTGGCTGCCCCCATACAGTGTAACGTCTCCTTGTGGCTGCCCCCATACAGTGTAACGTCTCCTTGTGGCCGCCCCATACAGTGTAACGTCTCCTTGTGGCTGCCCCCATACAGTGTAACGTCTCCTTGTGGCTGCCCCCATACAGTATAACGTCTCCTTGTGGCCCCCATACAGTATAACGTCTCCTTGTGGCCGCCCCACACAGTGTAACGTCTCCTTGTGGCCGCCCCATACAGTATAACATCTCCTTGTGGCCCCCATACAGTATAACGTCTCCTGGTGGCTGCCCCCATACAGTGTAACGTCTCCTTGTGGCTGCCCCCATACATTGTAACGTCTCCTTGTGGCTGCCCCCATACAGTGTAACGTCTCCTTGTGGCCGCCCCATACAGTGTAACGTCTCCTTGTGGCCGCCCCATACAGTGTAACGTCTCCTTGTGGCTGCCCCCATACAGTGTAACGTCTCCTTGTGGCTGCCCCCATACAGTGTAACATCTCCTTGTGGCCGCCCCATACAGTGTAACGTCTCCTTGTGGCCGCCCCATACAGTGTAACGTCTCCTTGTGGCCGCCCCATACAGTGTAACGTCTCCTTGTGGCTGCCCCCATACAGTGTAACGTCTCCTTGTGGCTGCCCCATACAGTGTAACGTCTCCTTGTGGCTGCCCCCATACAGTGTAACGTCTCCTTGTGGCTGCCCCCACACAGTGTAACGTCTCCTTGTGGCTGCCCCCACACAGTGTAACGTCTCCTTGTGGCCGCCCCATACAGTATAACGTCTCCTTGTGGCTGCCCCATACAGTATAACGTCTCCTTGTGGCTGCCCCCATACAGTGTAACGTCTCCTTGTGGCTGCCCCCATACAGTATAACGTCTCCTTGTGGCCTGCCCCATACAGTATAACGTCTCCTTGTGGCTGCCCCCATACAGTATAATGTCTCCTTGTGGCTGCCCCCACACAGTATAACGTCTCCTTGTGGCTGCCCCCATACAGTATAACGTCTCCTTGTGGCTGCCCCCACACAGTGTAACGTCTCCTTGTGGCTGCCCCCATACAGTATAACGTCTCCTGGTGGCTGCCCCCATACAGTATAATGTCTCCTTGTGACTGCCCCCACACAGTGTAACGTCTCCTTGTGGCCGCCCCATACAGTATAACGTCTCCTTGTGGCCGCCCCATACATTATAACGTCTCCTTGTGGCTGCCCCCATACAGTATAATGTCTCTTTGTGGCCCCCATACAGTATAATGTCTCTTTGTGGCCCCCATTCAGTGTAATGTCTCCTTGGAATGTTATAGTTCTGTTTTTGGGCCATTTGGTTGGTCAGTGGTCAGAAAATACATGTGTGTGTATTTTATTGTTAAAATTAGTATCGGTAATTGGTATCGGTGAGTACTTAAATAAAAGTATCGGTACTCGTACTCAGTCTTAAAAAAATGGTATCGGGACATCCCTAAAAAATATTATCTATTGGTTTTCCCAAGACCTGCGACAAATATCGTGCTAATAAACTATCTGTAAAACTACAACAACGTTGAACCTGTGCACATAAATAATACCCCTGAAAGAAAGGGAATGATAACCCACCATCTGATTCCGACAACCATAGATATCTTTGCTTTATCCTGACCCTCTTCCTTCCCCATATTAGATGGTTAATAAGAGTCTCCAGTCTGTAAAAAAAGATATCATCGATCCAAACTGGGGCAGCACACATCGGGTACATCACAATAGGCAAGATAATCATCTTAACCAGCGCTATTCGATTCGTCTGTGCCAGCATCAGTACTGACGAGGCGGCATGACGTAGGGGTGCGTGCCGCGCTCCCCCCTCCGCCACTTCCCCCTCTCTCTGCCTCCCGTTGTGATGGTGAACGCGGAGCCCAGCCTGTGACCTGCCGGGAGCGTCCGTCTGTGGTAAGTCGGGAGCTGCTCTCTGTGACGCGTGGTAGCGCTGGTTTGAAAGATGGAGCCGACGTGAGCTCTGAAGACGCTGCCCTAATTGTCCTAGCTGCTGTAGCCATATTCTCACCCTGCCTAGCCGCAAAAGAGACAGAGCCCGTGGTTGGACCGGCTGAAGTATAGTCGCTCACCTCTGGTGGGTGACGGGAGTTGGTGGCGCTCCTGTGGTCCTGGTGTGTGGGCGCTGTTGCGCTTTCTTTTCCCCTCCTGCCCTTGCGGTGGATGCTGGTGAATAGCGTGTGGGCGCTGCTGTGCCTTTTTTCCTCCTGACCCTGCGGTGGATGCTGGTGAGCGGGGGTGCCTGGATGTGGACGTCGGTGGAGTCTTGTGTGGAGGCTGGATGATGTTGGTCTGTGGAGCCGAAATCCTTCTGTGTGCTGTGTGCTTGCGAAGGATTGAGATCACAGAAGAAGACCTTCTGCGCCACCTGTGACTCTCAGGTGCCTCCGTGTGTATACCTCTATGGTCCTGCCCTTTGAATATCAGGCGCTGGTAGGAATCTTGCTGAGCGACTTGATAATTTTGTCTGCTTGTTTGCTGGGTGGATCAGGCCTATTTGGGGGCTCTGTCTGGAGGGCTGGATCGTGAGGTCTGAAGAGGCCTTGGGCTGGCCCATGCAGACGATCTATGAGTTAAACTTATCTACTCTTATTATACCCTTATGCAGTAAGATCTTTAGACTTGCAGTGGCTTTTGCCTGCAGCCTTCTGCGCTATTTGAATCAGACTGCCAATTGGGGTTGAAGGAGCCCTACGCCTGTATAGTCTGAGTTTAAGTTTGTATAGCGGCAGGAGGGTGTTCGTATACAGCGGAATATTTACATGTCTCTGTTCTAGTCAATGTGTATCCTTGAGTCTTTATGCCTCCCTTCTATATGTATTCAGCTTTTCTGGACGCCAGGAGTCATATTCACCTGTGTTTAATCTATGTGTGCGCCATTCGTGTTTATATGATTTTGAAGTAGGGTGTCTGGGTCTTATAGTTGATGTGGGGGATCTCCCTTTCCCGATCCGGACAGCCAGTGGATCTGGTTTTGGAGATCCCTCTGTGTGTTATATTGGCAGGCTTTAATATTGTTTTTTCCCCCGTGTGAACTGTGTGTACGGAGCCCCTTAAAATGCTGCCTAAATAGCGTAAATCAGGAGGGATGTCCTCGCCGAAAGGTGGTCAGGGGGGAAGCCCCCAGGCTCGCATTGACAAATTTTTGAAGTCTCCTCCACCTAAAACCAGGGGAGGTGTGCAAAGATCTGTCCTACAGGCTGAGCAGGGAGTGGTTAATACGGACCGGACAGAGCTGGGTACTATAAAGGCTAGTATCTCCCAGAACGAAGGTTTTGAGAGTATTAATAATAAACTCTCGGATATATTGGGAGTAGTAAATGTTACCAACACCTCTGTCGCAGAGATGGCCTTGTCCCTCTCAGCAGTACAAGGGGATATCACGATAATCAGAGATGAGATGGCTAAACTAGGAGTGAAGGTGAAGGAACTGGAATCTGCAGTGGACTCTGCCACTTCAGAGACCAGACTATTAAAAAAGAGATTGGAAGAGGTAGATGCAGACCGCTCCTGGCTTAGAGGGAAACTGATAGATCTGGAAGATAGGTCCCGTAGATATAACTTGCGATTAGTAGGTTTTCCAGAAGGGACAGAACAGGATAACCCAGCATTATTTTATCCAAAAATGGTTGGTTGATAATCTAGGGCCAGATTATGATGTATCTACTTTCTGCTTTGAAAGGGCCCACAGAATCCCCTCCAAGAAGCCTCCTCCAGGGGCTCCTTCTGGGGCAATCCTGGCGAAACTAGTTTGCTCCAAGGACCGGGACTGGGTACTTAGACGTAAAAGAGAAGTATTAGACACATACTTTGATGGTAATTTGATATCAATATACCCAGATTAAAAGAAGATGTTTCTTTGAGACCCAAATTAAAAGAAGATGTTTCTTTGATGTAAAAAAAAAGATTAGCTGCAGCTAACATTAAGTACTCAATGATGTACCCAGCCAAATTGAGGGTGGTTCACAATGATTTGGTCTGTTTTTTCTTTACACAGGCGGATGCCGTTCAATGGCTGGACACGGTCGGGTTATAAAGAAAATATGGCTGTGGGGAGGAGGGAGGCTAGGGGGAAAAGTAGTTGGGGGGGAGGTTTGGTGGATTGGAAGAGGTTGATGGGTAAGGTGCTTTTCCTTATCAACCATGGAGGGGGTATTTTGGGGGTGGGTATAAGGGAGGGATTGGCTGTCGTCACTCGCTTTATAGGCTTATGTGTCTCTCTCCTAGATGGGGGACCAGGATTACCAGTTATTTACTGCCTATGCCACGTAATATTCTATTCTGGAATGTGAGAGGGTTGGGAGACAGGGTGAAGAGGACGGTGGTGTTTGATCAGGTGGCCCGTCATTTGCCGGCAATTGTTGTATTATTAGAAACCCATGCAACAGTAGGCAGGCTCTATACATTGAAAAGAAAATGGGCTTCTTTTGAATACCATGCTTACTTCTCCTCTTATGCAAGAGGAGTTAGTGTTTACATTCACGGTGGGATGGAATTTCTACCGGTGGATAACATGATTGATAAAGAAGGGAGATTTGTCTTCTTGCATGGGTATTGGAAAGGGCAGGAGATTATAATGGCGTTCATCTATATTCCTCCACCATATAAATCAACAGTTTTTTCTCTATTGTCTAAATATCTTGCTACAAAAAACCCGTGTCCGTTACTAGTAGCCGGAGATTTTAAATCTGTACCTGATCCTGGGTTGGATCGTTTTTCTACCTCTTCTGGGCGAGGTCGGACTGGATTTCCTTTGAGCTCTGCTTGCCAGGAGCTGGCGCTGGTGGATATCTGGCGCCACCTCTATGGCAACAGGAGAATTTATTCTTGCTTTAGCCAGTCCTATGGCTCAATGTCCCGTATTGATCTGGCCTTTGCAAGTCGCGATCTGTGTCATCAAATTTTGAAAATGAAATATGAACCTCATGGAATATCAGATCATTCTCCAGTCCTGATCTCGCTCAGAGAGGTGGATTCTCCAGCCTCAGGCAGAACTTTTAAATTGAACTCGCACTGGCTGCATGTGATAGGGGAGCAGGGTCAGATAGACCATGAAATACAGGAATTCTGGGGCATCAATGTAGGCTCGACACATATTCATTATGTGTGGGATGCACTGAAGGCCCATATAAGGGGCATATACTTCTCTAAAATTAACCGGTATAGGGTTGAACTTCGTCAAAGGGAACAACAGTTGACAGAGACAATTAGGAGATTACAGGGTGTATCGACTGCTCATCATAATGAGCAAAATATAACCCAGTTAAAAGAGGCCAATGCACAGTTCAAGATACTCTTATATAGTAAAGCTCAACATAAGCTTCTCTTCCAGGGGCAAAGCCGCTTCTGTGAATCGGGGGGAGCAGCCTCCTATTTAGTTCACCACAGTGGAGAGGTCATGTTAGAAGACCACAGCACCTGCCGCAGGAGCAAAGTAGTAGCTGTCGCTCCGAAATTATGGCTCAAATTCTTTGTCTTCCCTACCATCCCTGTATTTTGAAGCAATGTACCCACCTTTCAAAAACCTTGCCCTTTAAAAAACAGGGAGGATGCTGCATGCACGCTAGGCGGGCGTCCCCTCCCTCCCTCTACAGATGGTGAAGCTCCAGGTCTCCAGACACATCAAGCATTGCTCTGCAAATGGCCGTTTGTCCTTCTGTTATGGAACCTTCATCTGTGGGTTCTTTATGTCATAGACGTATGCATCTATGACATCAGCAGCACAGTTGCCATAGTTACTACAGGGGCTTATTATTGATACCTACCTCGTGCACTTTAGTATTAACCCTTTCTTGACTGACTGGAGACTCTACAATATACTTGTCACTAGAAAGGCCCCTAATCACTATGGCATTTAAAAGCTGCCCTAAGAATGCTAATTTAGGGAGTGTAATGACAGATTTGAGGTGTAATATGCACACCCATGCCCTCAAGTCCATTTGCTACATCTGAATTTACACAGATTCCAGTGGACTTTTCTTTTGGTGCCAAAAAGTAGCGATCTACCAAACTATCACATTAACAAGATTTTAGTATAACCAGTTTCTTATACATTGTCTTTGAAATGACCAATATCTCATCTAAAAAAAATCAGCATGGAAGCTTCCACAAAGAGTACACATTCAAAACGAATAGGAATCAGGATTGGTACAGAGAAGAATTAAGGGGGTCATTTATCAAACTGGTGTAAAGTAGAACTGGCTTAGTTGCCCATAGCAACCAATCAGATTCCTCATTTCATTTTCCAAAGGGGCTCCCAGAAAAAAATAAAAGATAGAATCTGATTGGTTTAATTTATGCTACAGATTTCCACTGTATATTTCACCGTTTGCAATGCGTAGGGTTAGATCTTTGGTAAATCCGCACCGAAATCCACTGTGGAATGTCAGCAAAATCTGCAGTAACATTTCCAAGAAAGGGACCCTGTCACACACAGCCAGAAAAGGAGGAAGTGGCCGACGTTGTGCTGCTCTCTCCTTTCACTTTAGTGGGGCTTAGGTAGAATCGGACCTGCTATAGATAGACGGCCAATCTTGTAGCGTGTATTATATATCTTATTGTGTGAGTTGTATCCCATATCGTTCTGATCCTTCTGTATTTGATAAAGGATGACTTTCGGCTCCGCTGAATCTGGGAGGCTGTGTGGTGATAGGAACATAAATTTTTTGATCCAATTCAATTATGCTAATACCTGATGTTGGGTCAACTGGGCCATTGTGGTATTGTTTAATAAGATGAGCACCAATCTTCACACAGGCAAATCACTTAATCCCATGGAAATGTATGGAGGTCTAGAGATAAAGTCTCTACTCACAGCATGAGGTGGACAGGCTGTAGGTCTACATAGGAATATGAGTAAATATACATATTAGGGCTCATGTACACAGTCGTAAGTGTTTTATTGTCTGTAAATGGCGGATACGCTAAAAGCCAGACCTTTATTTTTTTACTTCTGTAGAAATTTCCAATCCTTGTCCCCAAACGGACAAGAATAGGACATGTTCTACCATGGCAATACATGGCACATGCTTCCAAACACACAATAATAACATTTTTTCATTTTGTATTTTATTTTATAGAACCATAATGCAATAAAAACACAAGACTAGAGAGTGGAGATAAGCCACTGTCCATGTTGTGGGACTATTTGTGAGGTATTCCAGCTTCGCCTGCCTTTAAAGTGAATGGGGCCCTGCGCGAACTTGCGGTTTCGCGAACCGTCCCGGCCGATGTTCGTCCATCACTACACCCGGGACCCCCGCCAATGAGCTGTTTGAGAAGGCAGTAGTGCCACAGCTTTCTCTCAGCTTTCCCTAGGCCATGTGACATCACATTCATTGGTCACATGGACTAGGCGCAGCTCTATACAATGTACAGCGCTCTGATTGGTAAACCGTGAGAAGGTCTGTAGCATTCTCAAACAGCTGATCAGCGAGGGTCCTGGATGTCAGACCACCACCGATCAGATATTGATGACCTATCCAGAGGATAGGACATCAGTATAAAACTCCCAGAAAACCACTTTAGTGTGTGGAGGCTGACTCAAGGAGGAAGATGTTGAGCCAGACTGGAATTATCAGATATACAACTACATTAGGCATATTAATCCTAACATCTCCTTTTAGAGATGGATTGCACAAGGTATTAAATCATTAGTTGATATACAGTATGTACTAATTTAGTTATATACCTTTAAAAGGGTATTGCGGTAGGAAAAAGTTATCAGATCAGGTTGGTGGGGGTACTACCGGTGGGACCCCCACCAATCACAAGAACAGGGCCCTGTATCCCCGGCAAGCCCCCTGCTGCTCCCCTGAAATGACCTGCGCGGCCGGTCGCACAAGCGCACGGCCGCTCCATTCATTTCTGTGGGTGTTCCGGAGATAGCCAAGCACTGTACTCGCCTATCTCCGGAACTTCCATAGAAATGGATAGAGCTGGATAATTTTCACCTACCTGAATACCCCTTTGAGAAGTTTTAGCCAAAGGCCTCTGATTTGTTAGCATATCTTCAGATTAAGGGCTTGTTCACACAAACGTGCCGTGTTTTGCGGTCCTCAAATTGCGGATCCGCAAAACACGGATGGTCCTTTATAGAAATGCCTATTCTTGTCAGATATATAATTTTTGCAGGTCTTGGCGCTAACATCGACCTGTAAGGATGAGTTCATACTTGAGTTATTTGGCCCCGTAACTGCCCAAATAAGTGCAGTGTGCAGTGATTCTAAGAGTGACGCCTGTCATCTGCATGTCATACGAAATCACAGTATTATTTCACTACCAAAGCAGACTCCATATGTGTGTAACTGCAAGGCACAGTGTTCTACAACACTATAAAGGCTCTCTGCAGCCAGGAAATAGCAGTTTTTTAACGTAATTCGCTGGGAATTTATTCGGATCGAACCAATTTTTTATTTTTTTATTTGGCGAAACGGCAAATCAAATTTTTAAATAAAATTCACTCATCTCTAGTTGCCAGGGGAGAAAGGTCAGCCTTTCAAATGGGAGACTATTTTGTTGCTTTCCAGTCTTCTGGACTCACAAAGGAGTGTCTCCGACTCCTATACACTGGGCATTCCATGACTGGTTTCATGATCCTCCCATCAATTGGTCCAGCAATTTCATTAATTCCTCTTATTAAAAATGTGATATAGCAATATATATGTTAAATTAAAAATATCAATGTTTAATACCCTGAAGCACAAAAACACTTTTATATTGATTCATCCAAACAAAACAAAAAAAAAGGCAAAAAAAGGCAAAAACACTTGTCTCACTTCAGCAAATGGCATTTATCATGTAGAGAAATTTAATACAAGGCAATTACTAATGTATTGTTATTGTTCATATTGCCTCCTTTGCTGGCTTGATTCCTTTCTCAGTCACATTATACACTGCTCATTTCCATGGTTACGACCACCCTGTAATCCAGCAGCGGTGGTCGTGCTTACACAATATAGGAAAAGGCACTGGCCTATGTGCACTCCCACAGCCCTGGCCACCAGGTGGTGAGGTGACAGGTTCGCTTTAAGTTCTGTTGAAATTAAGGGGCACATTTATTATAATAAAAGCCTGTAGCTAGCGGGGTATCCGCCAAAGTTATAACTTCAGCGCATCCACTTTCTACGCCTAAAACAGCAACTAAGCATTGACCCGCCATCTGCGCCTGAAAGAAGCCTAATTTAGGAGTATTTCAGTATAGGAAATGACCCCCTAAATCTGTGCAGCAGCTCTAGCCATTCTGACAGCTCCCTGACCGAATGTAGCTGCTTGCAGAATCTTTATATGTAATGTACATTCCAGGGGCATAGCAAGTAACCGTGGGGCTTCATAGCAAAATTGACTTGGGCCCCACTCTATCATGACCACCTTCTGCAGCAATTCCAGTACATGAATTTTATGATTATTATGGTCTCCCTGATGCACAAGGATAATGTAAAAGTTGAAGTGACTTTATTGTACATATTGCAGATAATTTACACAGTTATGTCACAAAATAGCAATAATGCACACAGTGATGTCACTAGTAGGAGAATATACGCAAATAGGTCATTGCATAGGAATGACACACATAGAAAGGTCATCATGTATCCCTTCTCTATGTTGAGAAGGGGTAATACAGGGTGGCCCACGAAAAAGTAGACAGTCTCCAGCAATAGTATGACAAAATGAATGAGCAAGTGGATTGTTTTTTTAATAACCCACATGCCACACGATGCAGAAAGTGGTCCCCATTCATATCTATGCATTTTTGGGCACGTCGGATTATGTCGGCTGATACTACTTGTAATGTTGCGGATAGTGTTTGTGATATTTTCCTTCAGTTCATCCAGGGATGTGGATTGTTAGCGGACATTTTCTGTTTTGAATTTCCCAACAGATAAAAATTGCACGAGGACAAGTCTGAGGAACGTGGTGGCCATAACCCCTTGCTCACAGTTTGCTCCTACATCAACAGTTCATCAATCCGTGCCAGTGAGGTGTGGCATGTTGTCCCATCTTGTTGGAAAGAGCAGGACATTTTTGTTTCTGCAGCATCACTGCTGTAGAGCTGCAAGCAGTATCGGCCAACATAATCCGATGTGCCCAAAGATGCATAGACCGGAACAGGGACCACTTTCAGCATCTTTTGTGACTTGTGGGTAATTAAAAAAATAACAATCCACTTTCTCATTCATCTTGTCATACTATCGCTGGAGGTGGGCTACTTTTTCGTGGGCCACCCTGTATATAAGATAGGGGTAAACGTGGAGCCCAACAGTCATTATTTGCTGCACCTTATGTTTGAATGAAAATGCATTTCTGGTATTTTACAGTAGAAACCCATACTCTTCAAAAAGTCTCCCAAGGTGCCCAGACCTAATTTATTTATTTATTTTATGCACTTATATAGCGCTGCTATATCCCGCAACTCTTTACAGACATTAGCATCCAACTGTCCTTAATGGGGCTCACAATCTAAGTTCCCTATCAGTATGTCTTTGGACTGTAGGAGGAAACTGGAGGAAACCCACACAAGCACAGGGAGAACATACAAACTCCATGCAGATGTTGTTATTGGTCAGATTCGAACCTAGGACCCCAGTACTGCAAGGCACCAGTGCCAACCAGTGAGCCACTGTGCTGCCCACTCATGGCATAGCCTTAATAAAAATAAATGATGCCATCTATCTCTATGAACGTATCTATGCTTCAAGAGGGACAACTGATGAATTCCTTAAGATATGGAAGCTCAAAAACTCTATGAGGTTCTTAGCACACAATCTGATGACATTGTGTGAGCCCATCTGCCACGTCAAGGCGACCTCATTCAGATAGGTCCCTACACTAAGACTCTTTTTTTTTTTATGACATGATTTACACTGATTTGCACTATTAATTTGAAAAGCCAAACTGATAAGCAGTATATTGGTGTTTCTCTATAACAACTGACTACTGTATATAAAATAATGTAAAAGCACACTGCAAGTGATAACACCAGTTACACTCAATATATCCTGTTATATGTATAACGTGTTAGTGTAGGGACCCACCTAAACAAGGAGGGATTAAGCACTGCAAAAGGGCTAACAAAACAGATGTGAATTTAATATATGAAATAGAATTCAACCCATGTAATGTTATAACAATATTGATTGCAACTGGTACACCATGCAATGTTTGTATAGTCAGTCACTGCAGAAGAAAAGCTTTTTTGTTTTTGGTGCATTATGTGGCGGAGGCCAAGCTTAGATTTTTCTAAAATGTAAAATTTAGAACAGAACTTTTCTCCTATTACTGTGTAACATTTTATGGATATCACGCAGGAAGTGATATCATACACTATATACACTACACTTAACCTATATACAGACACTATATGAATTACACTGATCCTATATACACACTGCATACATTTACCCTATACATAGACTACACTTACCTTTCACATACACTATATACACCACACTTACCCTATGTATGCACAGTATATATATACTACATTACACTTACCTGATATACATACTATAAAGACTACACTTACCGTAAATATACACTAGACTATTCTTACTCTATATATACATTACATAGAGTACATGTACCCTAAATATACACTATATACATTATACTTGCCTTATACATACACTATATACTGTACACATACCTTATACCCTAAATATTGATTAATTATCCTATATACACACACACACACTATATGCACTACACATGCCAAATGTAATACTATAATGACTACACATGTCATATACATACACTATATACACTAAACTTACCCCATATACAGAAACTATATAAATTACACATATCCTATACATACAATATATACATTGCACTTACCCCACATATAATATATATATATATATACACACACACACACTACACATACCCTATATACAGATAATATATAAATTAAACAACACTTACCCTGTACAAACACTATATACACCACACTTACCCTATGTATGCACAGTATATATATACTACATTACACTTACCTGATATACATACTATAAAGACTACACTTACCGTAAATATACACTAGACTATTCTTACTCTATATATACATTACATAGAGTACATGTACCCTAAATATACACTATATACATTATACTTGCCTTATACATACACTATATACTGTACACATACCTTATACCCTAAATATTGATTATTATCCTATATACACACACACACACTATATGCACTACACATACCAAATGTAATACTATAATGACTACACATGTCATATACATACACTATATACACTAAACTTACCCCATATACAGAAACTATATAAATTACACATATCCTATACATACAATATATACATTGCACTTACCCCACATATAATATATATATATATATATATATACACACACACACACTACACTTACCCTATATACAGATAATATATAAATTAAACAACACTTACCCTGTACAAACACTATATGCACTATACATTTACTATATACTCTACACATACCTAATATACAGACTAGTTATAAAGATTACACTTATCATATATACAAAACATAAATACTACATTTATGCTACAGTATATACATACTACATAGACTACACTATGCAGATATACTATATACAAGACTACACTTACCTTATATACACACACACTATGTAAACTACACTTACCTTATATACACACATTATGTAGACCAAACTTCCCTTATGTACATACTGTATAGACTACATTTACCATATATAGAAACTTTATAGACAATACTTACCCTATATATACACTACATATATTAAAGTTACCATATGCATACACTATATACACTACAGTTACTCTATATACAGACACTATATAGATTACAGTTATCCTACACACATAAGCTATATACACTACGGTTATGCTATATACACACTATTACACTACACCTTATTCATACACTATATACACTTACCCTATATACAGACTAACTATAAAGCTGACACATTCTATAAACACAACACATAGAGTACACTTACTTGCATAATAATAAAAAAAACGGATATTTCAGGAATGCTGCTATATACAAAGAGACTAAGGTATCATATTAATGGCATGATCAACCCTACCAGGCAACATGCCTGACTTAATAGGGTTGATCATGCTGACAGACGCTCTTTAAGAATATACTATACACTGAGAATATATGTAATGCCTGTTGATGTTTTCTCCTGTGGTCCGTGAGAAGGTTCTCTGTGAAGACTGCGGAGACTGAAGATTGTGTCTGAATTAAAAAGAAAACATGACATAAATATTCCAGCAGTTGTTGGACTCTTTAACACATACTGTCTATCAGGATGGACCCCGTGTCTCAATATTGTATCAAACAACGAGTGACCCCGATGTCCATTCTAACTTGTCACACCTCGCCTTTCATTTGCTAAGTGAACTGGACAACTGCAACTTCTGATACTCACTAATTTCCAACATTCTGTAATTTTCTGTGATTTTGTTGATGTCGTCACATAAAAAATGTACATGTAGTCTCAGCCCAATGGAGATTCTTAAAGGGTTGCAAAAAGAAGTATAAAAAGTATTCCCAAATCGTGCACTGAGACCCTATTTAGCATAAAACAGCAATTTGGGTAATAAAAGAATCAAGCATATTTTTATTTTTTATTCACATAGCCGTATCAGGGCTTGTCTTTTGCAGTACAAGATGTACTTTCTAATGGCGCCATTTATAGTTGTATACAATGTGAATGGGAAGCGGAAAAAACAAATTTCAAATGGGGTGGAATTATAAAAAAATAAACAATTCTGCAACAGTTTTATATTCATTTTTTTTTTTTAACACCGTTTCCTATGGATTAAAACTGACCTATTATTTTTATTCTTGGTCATTACGATTACATTAGTCCCAGGTGCCTGCAGTTTAAAACAGAAGGCACCTGGCGGATATCGCGCCCGCTCTGTTCATGCGGTTTTTGTTACAGAAGCGCACAGAAATCCGTACAGATATTTGTGCTGACTTTCTGCACCTTACCCTACACCTGTGTACAGGCACCCTAAGGCTTGGAGGGGAGTATGCAAATTAACTCATACCAGCCCAACCAACTATCTGAATAGAAAATTACCCTTTTTGGGAGGGTTTTTCCGATATTTATATGACTGTGCCTGTAGTAATAGAGCAAGATTTGCATTTAAGGGTTCAATCCAAAAAAGCTGGTTTCACAAGCTAAGGCCTCATGCACACGACCGTGCCGTTTTTTTGCGGTCCGCAAACCGCGGGTCCGCAAAAATTGGAAGCCGCCCGTGTTGCCTTCCGCAATTTGTGCCGGCAATATAAATGCCTATTCTTGTCCGCAAAGCGTGGACAAGAATAGGATATGTTATATTTTTTTAGCGGGGCCGCGGAACGGAGCCACGGATGCGGACAGCACACGGAGTGCTGTCCGCATCTTTTGCGGCCCCATTGAAGTGAATGCATGAGGCCTAAAGCCGCAATGCATATGAAGAACCTCACTGACAGGCAACTACATGAGATGAGTTTAATGACGCCAAGAATTTTCACATTTTAAGGCTTCATTCACACAGTCAGTGTTTGGTCAGTGATTTCCATCAGTGATTGTGAGCCAAAACCAGGAGTGGACACTACACAGACATAAGGTAGAAGGGAAAGATCTGCACCTGTTCTGTGTTTTGGACCCGCACTTGGTTTTGGCTCAAAATCACTGATGGAAATCACTGACCAAACACTGACTGTGCGAATAAGGCCCTAATGCAATCATCTGCAGTGTCTGCCATTCTTTATACTTCATCGTTCTTTAGGTAACTTCACCACATGTGTTGTAGACCTGACCAAAAGTCCTATTTTCCCTAGACACATAATAAACCGTTCGAATTTAGGGAAAACGCTAAACATCTTTTCCTGTTTTATTGTATTTATTGTAGCTTACTAAAAACACACCAGTTTTATACGGAGATATCCCGCACCTGAATATAACAGTTAGCTATATCTCAGTCTCTTACCCCAGAAATCCCACCGTGAGCAGTGGACGTAAAAGCAGCTCCTCCGGGTGTCTCCGAAATTCATCACTAACCATAAAATCAGTTTCATCTCCCAAGGAGCCAACTGATGATTCTTCGATTCAAGCCGACCAATAGCTGTCTGTTTACTGCAGTTGCCATGGTGATGTCAACATCAGAGTTAAAGGGGACATTACCTTCCTGATCACTTTTTCTTTTCAAATACTAATCTTGATGAATTCCTGCACTTATGTCAAGTGTGAATGAAATCCAAATAATCTTTACATTTTATGCCATGGAGAGGTAGAAATTAAAGGGGGTTTGTCACCTATTTGTGCTGCCTTATCTGAGGGCAGTATATAAAGGTGACAGAAATCCTGATTTCTTTTTAAGTAGTGGCAATCTTCACATCACCGTTTAGCTTTCCGTTCTTCTGTATTTTAAGCATCCGCTATGCTCAGTTATGCACATGTTGCATCCTTTTTAGCCATTTCCGTCTGGGATCCGTTATTTTAGAGGGAAAAAATTCCTACATAAATATTTTTTTTGCAGTCTAAAATAACGGATCGTAGACAGAAATGGCTAAAACGAAGGCAACATGTGCATAACAGATGCTTAAAATACATGTGAACTCAGCCTTAGGCCTCATGCACACGGCCGTTGTGTGGTCGTTCCTTGCATTGGGGACTGCAATTTGCGGTCCCTAATGCACGGGCAATGTCCGTGCGGCGGCCATGACAAATCGAGACCTATTCAACGTGAATGGATCTGTGATTTGTCCGCACCGCAAAAAAACAGAACATGTATGAACCCGTAGCTCTGGATTGCGGGCCGCAATATGGCCACAGCCGGGCAACGGCTGTGTGCCTGAGGCCTTAAAGGGATTGTGTCACTTCAGTAAATAGTATTTATCATGTAGAGAAAGTTAATACAAGGCACTTACTAATGTATTGTGATTGTCCATATTGCCTCCTTTGCCGGCTGGATTCATTTTTCCATCACATTATACACTGCTCGTTTCCATGGCTACGACCACCCTGCAATCCATTAGCGTTGGCTGTGCTTGCACTCTATCGGAAAAAGCACCAGCCTATATAAGCTCCCAATGTACCAGCCACCAGAGAGGCTGGTGTTTTTTTCTACAGTGTGCAAGCACGTCCACCACTGATGGATTGCAGGGAGGTCGTAACCATGGAAACGAGCAGTGTATAATGTGGTAAAAAAATGAATCCAGCCAGCAAAGGAGGCAATATGGACAATCACAATACATTAGTATGCCTTGTATTTACTTTCTCCTACCATGACAAATGCCACTTGCTGAAACGACACAATCCCTTTAAAGGTAGGTTTTGTCAGCTCCAAAATCCTCTGTGTATCCCACGTCAGAAACCGCTGTTTTCTGCCACTGAATGGAGCTAAACCACTAGCAGGCTCCGGGTACGGCTTTGTGGGGGGCAATAACCCTCGGCTGCATGAACTGCCGCTTGGCCTCCCATTGAATACAATGGGAGGCGGTTTCAGCGCAGATTCAGCCAGGTTTTCTGCACCAATGAAATGAACTCAGTGAGAGAGAGTGAGAGAGTGCAGTGAGAGCACAGCATGGACACGCAAGATAAGGTAGACCTCGCCTCACTCTAATCTTTTGGTCAGTTATTTCTATCAGTGATTTTGAGCCAAAACCAGGTGCGGGTCTAGCCACAGAACAGGTGCAGATCTTTCCCTTATACCTTATGTCTGTGTAGTGTCCACTTCTGGTTTTGGCTCACAATCACTGATGGAAATCACTGACCAAACACTGATGTGTGAATGAGGCCTAACACTGCCCTGGTTCCACAGCGTCAGAGTGGTGAAGAGAAATGAGAGCTGGTGGCCGCCCCGTGATATATAAATGCCCCAATAACAATAAGATCTCTTTCACACGTCCGTGATGACATCTGTGTCAAGCTGCTTAGTCTTTCATCCGTGAAAATGTCTGTGAAGGATCCGTGTGTCCGTTTTTTGCCCTCCAGGTGTCATCTGTATTCCACATACACTGCTAGGCTGAAAATTTAGTTTCAATCACAGCTCCTACCAATGGTCAGTCAATATCACTGACAGAACAAAGTGGTTTTCACGGACCCGTAGACTCCAATGGCCTGGTTTGGTTTTGGGCAGTTTTAGGTAACAAGCTGCATCTGAGCAGCCTCCTATTTTTATTTTTTTATAAATATATTTATTTTGTTTTCTTCATGATGCAAAACAGCACATATTATAATAGAAGAAACAGCCAATACAGGGTAGGCACTATACAACTGTAGTCAACTATCCTACAACATATAACAAAATGCTACAAAAATTATAAATAGAGCTGTAAATTCACAGTTACTACATACAATAATACTATATCCAGCCACCCCTTCCCACCCTATTGGCTGTCGTCACTTCAACTCTGATAGAAACTATATCTGAACAGTCATACGTGCCGCGCTCCGTTTCCTTTCCATATCCTCATATAATCAGAAAAGGAGTTAAAGTGTCCACATACAAAAAGGTGACACACATTAACCACCCCCCTCCGTAACCAGTAAACAAAATCTGTGATTTTAAAGAATTCCGTCACATTCCTGTTCTCCCACAAAGGGGTGAAAGCAAAAGGGGAGGAGACTTTCAAAATCCTCTTAAGCTTATTCCAAACCATTTGTAGGGTCCAAGGAATCAATAGGGTCTTCCTCACCCCCAAATAACCAGACTCCAAACATGTAAAAATATTAGGGATATACCGATACCAGTATCGGTATCGGGACCGATACCGGACATTTGCACGAGTACATGTACTCGTGCAAATGTCCCCGATACCACTGCCGATACCTGTGCGCCGCTTCTATGTGTCAGTGTCCGTCCGCGGCCTGCCCCTGCACCTCGCACAGCTGATACAGCTTCAGAGGCAGCAGCAGGCAGTGTAATAGGAGCCTAGAGTGGAAGCTAGCCCCGCCCCTCCCCGCCCTCCAACCAATCAGGCAACCAGCACTGACTCACATGACAGGGGGAGTCGCAGGGACTCAGAGAATCTTCTGAGAGTTTATTAGTTATGAGTCAGAGACAGTGTCACCGAGTCCCTGCCAGGCTTCCTGCTCTGCGGCTCCCTGTAAGTCCGTCCGGGGGGAAGGGGGGGCATTATTAGCATAGCATGTAGTGGAGCTGTGTGTGTACAGGGTGCATGTAGCAGAGCAGGAAGCCTGGCACGGACTCGGTGACTCATTCGATTCTTTTAACTAATAAACTCTCAGACGATTCTCTGAGTCCCTGCAATTACATCACCGACTGCTCCACTGCATTCACTGCAGCAGAGCTGTGTTTGCCAGGAGCGAGTCCCTCTAAAGGAGATAGTGTCTGTCTTCTATGGCCCTGGTCCTTCCCTTCCTGCCTGCAAGCTGCACATTGATCTCTAAAAGCAGGCATTAGGGCAAGAAGAAATATACATTACTGTATGATGGCCACAAGACTATTATACTGAGGAGGGAAGGGCTTCAAAAATTGTTGTCCTGACTCCTTACAGTATGTCTCCTTGTGGCCGCCCCATACAGTATAACATCTCCTTGTGGCCCCCATACAGTATAACGTCTCCTTGTGGCCGCCCCACACAGTGTAACGTCTCCTTGTGGCCGCCCCATACAGTATAACATCTCCTTGTGGCCCCCATACAGTATAAAGTCTCCTGGTGGCCCCCATACAGTGTAACGTCTCCTTGTGGCTGCCCCCATACAGTGTAACGTCTCCTTGTGGCTGCCCCCATACAGTGTAACGTCACCTTGTGGCCGCCCCATACAGTGTAACATCTCCTTGTGGCCCCCATACAGTATAACATCTCCTTGTGGCCCCCACACAGTGTAACGTCTCCTTGTGGCCGCCCCATACAGTGTAACGTCTCCTTGTGGCTGCCCCCATACAGTGTAACGTCTCCTTGTGGCTGCCCCATACAGTGTAACGTCTCCTTGTGGCTGCCCCCATACAGTGTAACGTCTCCTTGTGGCTGCCCCCATACAGTTTAACGTCTCCTTGTGGCTGCCCCATACAGTGTAACGTCTCCTTGTGGCTGCCCCATACAGTATAACGTCTCCTTGTGGCCGCCCCATACAGTGTAACGTCTCCTTGTGGCTGCCCCCATACAGTGTAACGTCTCCTTGTGGCCGCCCCATACAGTGTAACGTCTCCTTTTGGCTGCACCCACACAGTGTAACGTCTCCTTGTGGCCGCCCCATACAGTATAACGTCTCCTTGTGGCTGCCCCCATACAGTATAACGTCTCCTTGTGGCTGCCCCATACAGTATAATGTCTCCTTGTGGCTGCCCCCACACAGTGTAACGTCTCCTTGTTGGCTGCCCCCATACAGTATAACGTCTCCTTGTGGCTGCCCCCACACAGTGTAACGTCTCCTTGTGGCTGCCCCCATACAGTATAACGTCTCCTGGTGGCTGCCCCCATACAGTATAATGTCTCCTTGTGACTGCCCCCACACAGTGTAACGTCTCCTTGTGGCCGCCCCATACAGTATAACGTCTCCTTGTGGCTGCCCCCATACAGTATAACGTCTCCTTGTGGCTGCCCCCATACAGTATAATGTCTCCTTGTGGCTGCCCCCACACAGTGTAACGTCTCCTTGTGGCCGCCCCATACAGTATAACGTCTCCTTGTGGCTGCCCCCACACAGTGTAACGTCTCCTTGTGGCTGCCCCCATACAGTATAACGTCTCCTTGTGGCTGCCCCCATACAGTATAATGTCTCCTTGTGACTGCCCCCACACAGTGTAACGTCTCCTTGTGGCCGCCCCATACAGTATAACGTCTCCTTGTGGCCGCCCCATACATTATAACGTCTCCTTGTGGCTGCCCCCATACAGTATAATGTCTCTTTGTGGCCCCCATACAGTATAATGTCTCTTTGTGGCCCCCATTCAGTGTAATGTCTCCTTGGAATGTTATAGTTCTGTTTTTGGGCCATTTGGTTGGTCAGTGGTCAGAAAATACATGTGTGTGTATTTTATTGTTAAAATTAGTATCGGTAATTGGTATCGGTGAGTACTTAAATAAAAGTATCGGTACTCGTACTCAGTCTTAAAAAAATGGTATCGGGACATCCCTAAAAAATATTATCTATTGGTTTTCCCAAGACCTACGACAAATATCGTGCTAATAAACTATCTGTAAAACTACAACAACGTTGAACCTGTGCACATAAATAATACCCCTGAAAGAAAGGGAATGATAACCCACCATCTGATTCCGACAACCATAGATATCTTTGCTTTATCCTGACCCTCTTCCTTCCCCATATTAGATGGTTAATAAGAGTCTCCAGTCTGTAAAAAAAGATATCATCGATCCAAACTGGGGCAGCACACATCGGGTACATCACAATAGGCAAGATAATCATCTTAACCAGCGCTATTCGATTCGTCTGTGCCAGCATCAGTACTGACGAGGCGGCATGACGTAGGGGTGCGTGCCGCGCTCCCCCCTCCGCCACTTCCCCCTCTCTCTGCCTCCCGTTGTGATGGTGAACGCGGAGCCCAGCCTGTGACCTGCCGGGAGCGTCCGTCTGTGGTAAGTCGGGAGCTGCTCTCTGTGACGCGTGGTAGCGCTGGTTTGAAAGATGGAGCCGACGTGAGCTCTGAAGACGCTGCCCTAATTGTCCTAGCTGCTGTAGCCATATCCTCACCCTGCCTAGCCGCAAAAGAGACAGAGCCCGTGGTTGGACCGGCTGAAGTATAGTCGCTCACCTCTGGTGGGTGACGGGAGTTGGTGGCGCTCCTGTGGTCCTGGTGTGTGGGCGCTGTTGCGCTTTCTTTTCCCCTCCTGCCCTTGCGGTGGATGCTGGTGAATAGCGTGTGGGCGCTGCTGTGCCTTTTTTCCTCCTGACCCTGCGGTGGATGCTGGTGAGCGGGGGTGCCTGGATGTGGACGTCGGTGGAGTCTTGTGTGGAGGCTGGATGATGTTGGTCTGTGGAGCCGAAATCCTTCTGTGTGCTGTGTGCTTGCGAAGGATTGAGATCACAGAAGAAGACCTTCTGCGCCACCTGTGACTCTCAGGTGCCTCCGTGTGTATACCTCTATGGTCCTGCCCTTTGAATATCAGGCGCTGGTAGGAATCTTGCTGAGCGACTTGATAATTTTGTCTGCTTGTTTGCTGGGTGGATCAGGCCTATTTGGGGGCTCTGTCTGGAGGGCTGGATCGTGAGGTCTGAAGAGGCCTTGGGCTGGCCCATGCAGACGATCTATGAGTTAAACTTATCTACTCTTATTATACCCTTATGCAGTAAGATCTTTAGACTTGCAGTGGCTTTTGCCTGCAGCCTTCTGCGCTATTTGAATCAGACTGCCAATTGGGGTTGAAGGAGCCCTACGCCTGTATAGTCTGAGTTTAAGTTTGTATAGCGGCAGGAGGGTGTTCGTATACAGCGGAATATTTACATGTCTCTGTTCTAGTCAATGTGTATCCTTGAGTCTTTATGCCTCCCTTCTATATGTATTCAGCTTTTCTGGACGCCAGGAGTCATATTCACCTGTGTTTAATCTATGTGTGCGCCATTCGTGTTTATATGATTTTGAAGTAGGGTGTCTGGGTCTTATAGTTGATGTGGGGGATCTCCCTTTCCCGATCCGGACAGCCAGTGGATCTGGTTTTGGAGATCCCTCTGTGTGTTATATTGGCAGGCTTTAATATTGTTTTTTCCCCCGTGTGAACTGTGTGTACGGAGCCCCTTAAAATGCTGCCTAAATAGCGTAAATCAGGAGGGATGTCCTCGCCGAAAGGTGGTCAGGGGGGAAGCCCCCAGGCTCGCATAGACAAATTTTTGAAGTCTCCTCCACCTAAAACCAGGGGAGGTGTGCAAAGATCTGTCCTACAGGCTGAGCAGGGAGTGGTTAATACGGACCGGACAGAGCTGGGTACTATAAAGGCTAGTATCTCCCAGAACGAAGGTTTTGAGAGTATTAATAATAAACTCTCGGATATATTGGGAGTAGTAAATGTTACCAACACCTCTGTCGCAGAGATGGCCTTGTCCCTCTCAGCAGTACAAGGGGATATCACGATAATCAGAGATGAGATGGCTAAACTAGGAGTGAAGGTGAAGGAACTGGAATCTGCAGTGGACTCTGCCACTTCAGAGACCAGACTATTAAAAAAGAGATTGGAAGAGGTAGATGCAGACCGCTCCTGGCTTAGAGGGAAACTGATAGATCTGGAAGATAGGTCCCGTAGATATAACTTGCGATTAGTAGGTTTTCCAGAAGGGACAGAACAGGATAACCCAGCATTATTTTATCCAAAAATGGTTGGTTGATAATCTAGGGCCAGATTATGATGTATCTACTTTCTGCTTTGAAAGGGCCCACAGAATCCCCTCCAAGAAGCCTCCTCCAGGGGCTCCTTCTGGGGCAATCCTGGCGAAACTAGTTTGCTCCAAGGACCGGGACTGGGTACTTAGACGTAAAAGAGAAGTATTAGACACATACTTTGATGGTAATTTGATATCAATATACCCAGATTAAAAGAAGATGTTTCTTTGAGACCCAAATTAAAAGAAGATGTTTCTTTGTTGTAAAAAAAAAGATTAGCTGCAGCTAACATTAAGTACTCAATGATGTACCCAGCCAAATTGAGGGTGGTTCACAATGATTTGGTCTGTTTTTTCTTTACACAGGCGGATGCCGTTCAATGGCTGGACACGGTCGGGTTATAAAGAAAATATGGCTGTGGGGAGGAGGGAGGCTAGGGGGAAAAGTAGTTGGGGGGGAGGTTTGGTGGATTGGAAGAGGTTGATGGGTAAGGTGCTTTTCCTTATCAACCATGGAGGGGGTATTTTGGGGGTGGGTATAAGGGAGGGATTGGCTGTCGTCACTCGCTTTATAGGCTTATGTGTCTCTCTCCTAGATGGGGGACCAGGATTACCAGTTATTTACTGCCTATGCCACGTAATATTCTATTCTGGAATGTGAGAGGGTTGGGAGACAGGGTGAAGAGGACGGTGGTGTTTGATCAGGTGGCCCGTCATTTGCCGGCAATTGTTGTATTATTAGAAACCCATGCAACAGTAGGCAGGCTCTATACATTGAAAAGAAAATGGGCTTCTTTTGAATACCATGCTTACTTCTCCTCTTATGCAAGAGGGGTTAGTGTTTACATTCACGGTGGGATGGAATTTCTACCGGTGGATAACATGATTGATAAAGAAGGGAGATTTGTCTTCTTGCATGGGTATTGGAAAGGGCAGGAGATTATAATGGCGTTCATCTATATTCCTCCACCATATAAATCAACAGTTTTTTCTCTATTGTCTAAATATCTTGCTACAAAAAACCCGTGTCCGTTACTAGTAGCCGGAGATTTTAAATCTGTACCTGATCCTGGGTTGGATCGTTTTTCTACCTCTTCTGGGCGAGGTCGGACTGGATTTCCTTTGAGCTCTGCTTGCCAGGAGCTGGCGCTGGTGGATATCTGGCGCCACCTCTATGGCAACAGGAGAATTTATTCTTGCTTTAGCCAGTCCTATGGCTCAATGTCCCGTATTGATCTGGCCTTTGCAAGTCGCGATCTGTGTCATCAAATTTTGAAAATGAAATATGAACCTCATGGAATATCAGATCATTCTCCAGTCCTGATCTCGCTCAGAGAGGTGGATTCTCCAGCCTCAGGCAGAACTTTTAAATTGAACTCGCACTGGCTGCATGTGATAGGGGAGCAGGGTCAGATAGACCATGAAATACAGGAATTCTGGGGCATCAATGTAGGCTCGACACATATTCATTATGTGTGGGATGCACTGAAGGCCCATATAAGGGGCATATACTTCTCTAAAATTAACCGGTATAGGGTTGAACTTCGTCAAAGGGAACAACAGTTGACAGAGACAATTAGGAGATTACAGGGTGTATCGACTGCTCATCATAATGAGCAAAATATAACCCAGTTAAAAGAGGCCAATGCACAGTTCAAGATACTCTTATATAGTAAAGCTCAACATAAGCTTCTCTTCCAGGGGCAAAGCCGCTTCTGTGAATCGGGGGGAGCAGCCTCCTATTTAGTTCACCACAGTGGAGAGGTCATGTTAGAAGACCACAGCACCTGCCGCAGGAGCAAAGTAGTAGCTGTCGCTCCGAAATTATGGCTCAAATTCTTTGTCTTCCCTACCATCCCTGTATTTTGAAGCAATGTACCCACCTTTCAAAAACCTTGCCCTTTAAAAAACAGGGAGGATGCTGCATGCACGCTAGGCGGGCGTCCCCTCCCTCCCTCTACAGATGGTGAAGCTCCAGGTCTCCAGACACATCAAGCATTGCTCTGCAAATGGCCGTTTGTCCTTCTGTTATGGAACCTTCATCTGTGGGTTCTTTATGTCATAGACGTATGCATCTATGACATCAGCAGCACAGTTGCCATAGTTACTACAGGGGCTTATTATTGATACCTACCTCGTGCACTTTAGTATTAACCCTTTCTTGACTGACTGGAGACTCTACAATATACTTGTCACTAGAAAGGCCCCTAATCACTATGGCATTTAAAAGCTGCCCTAAGAATGCTAATTTAGGGAGTGTAATGACAGATTTGAGGTGTAATATGCACACCCATGCCCTCAAGTCCATTTGCTACATCTGAATTTACACAGATTCCAGTGGACTTTTCTTTTGGTGCCAAAAAGTAGCGATCTACCAAACTATCACATTAACAAGATTTTAGTATAACCAGTTTCTTATACATTGTCTTTGAAATGACCAATATGTCATCTAAAAAAAATCAGCATGGAAGCTTCCACAAAGAGTACACATTCAAAACGAATAGGAATCAGGATTGGTACAGAGAAGAATTAAGGGGGTCATTTATCAAACTGGTGTAAAGTAGAACTGGCTTAGTTGCCCATAGCAACCAATCAGATTCCTCATTTCATTTTCCAAAGGGGCTCCCAGAAAAAAATAAAAGATAGAATCTGATTGGTTTAATTTATGCTACAGATTTCCACTGTATATTTCACCGTTTGCAATGCGTAGGGTTAGATCTTTGGTAAATCCGCACCGAAATCCACTGTGGAATGTCAGCAAAATCTGCAGTAACATTTCCAAGAAAGGGACCCTGTCACACACAGCCAGAAAAGGAGGAAGTGGCCGACGTTGTGCTGCTCTCTCCTTTCACTTTAGTGGGGCTTAGGTAGAATCGGACCTGCTATAGATAGACGGCCAATCTTGTAGCGTGTATTATATATCTTATTGTGTGAGTTGTATCCCATATCGTTCTGATCCTTCTGTATTTGATAAAGGATGACTTTCGGCTCCGCTGAATCTGGGAGGCTGTGTGGTGATAGGAACATAAATTTTTTGATCCAATTCAATTATGCTAATACCTGATGTTGGGTCAACTGGGCCATTGTGGTATTGTTTAATAAGATGAGCACCAATCTTCACACAGGCAAATCACTTAATCCCATGGAAATGTATGGAGGTCTAGAGATAAAGTCTCTACTCACAGCATGAGGTGGACAGGCTGTAGGTCTACATAGGAATATGAGTAAATATACATATTAGGGCTCATGTACACAGTCGTAAGTGTTTTATTGTCTGTAAATGGCGGATACGCTAAAAGCCGGACCTTTATTTTTTTACTTCTGTAGAAATTTCCAATCCTTGTCCCCAAACGGACAAGAATAGGACATGTTCTACCATGGCAATACATGGCACATGCTTCCAAACACACAATAATAAAATTTTTTCATTTTGTATTTTATTTTATAGAACCATAATGCAATAAAAACACAAGACTAGAGAGTGGAGATAAGCCACTGTCCATGTTGTGGGACTATTTGTGAGGTATTCCAGCTTCGCCTGCCTTTAAAGTGAATGGGGCCCTGCGCGAACTTGCGGTTTCGCGAACCGTCCCGGCCGATGTTCGTCCATCACTACACCCGGGACCCCCGCCAATGAGCTGTTTGAGAAGGCAGTAGTGCCACAGCTTTCTCTCAGCTTTCCCTAGGCCATGTGACATCACATTCATTGGTCACATGGACTAGGCGCAGCTCTATACAATGTACAGCGCTCTGATTGGTAAACCGTGAGAAGGTCTGTAGCATTCTCAAACAGCTGATCAGCGAGGGTCCCGGATGTCAGACCACCACCGATCAGATATTGATGACCTATCCAGAGGATAGGACATCAGTATAAAACTCCCAGAAAACCACTTTAGTGTGTGGAGGCTGACTCAAGGAGGAAGATGTTGAGCCAGACTGGAATTATCAGATATACAACTACATTAGGCATATTAATCCTAACATCTCCTTTTAGAGATGGATTGCACAAGGTATTAAATCATTAGTTGATATACAGTATGTACTAATTTAGTTATATACCTTTAAAAGGGTATTGCGGTAGGAAAAAGTTATCAGATCAGGTTGGTGGGGGTACTACCGGTGGGACCCCCACCAATCACAAGAACAGGGCCCTGTATC